>NW_026883563.1:0-49672 GCF_032173495.1 Musca vetustissima
AAGGAATCTTCCACATCTGTATTGGGTAGGATTGTTAAAGTTTAAGCTACTTAGATTGGCATAAAAGGAACCGATTTTGATAATAAGTAAATCCTTTATAGTCTTTATAATTTTCAAGTGTGTCCCAACTATATTTCAAAGTGTAGTAGGGCCAATAGGGCCAATGGTTGGATATTTTCTTGCAACATATTTTGTAGTACAAATGTATTATTAATTCCGATAGGGGAGATTGGGACATGTTCCTCAAATTTTGTTTAGAGCTCTATATCAAAGCACGTATTCAACATAAATACAAATTTAGTAGCAGGCTATTTTTATACCCTTCACCACACTGTGGTACAGGATATTATGTCTTTGTGCATATGTTTGTAACAGGCAAAAGGAATCGAGATAGACACATGGTTCCTTTTGAGAATATGCATAGAATCACTTTCTGAGTCGATTTAAGCTTGTCCGTCCGTCTCTCCATGTTAAATTGTAAACAAAGTACAGATCGCATTTATAATCCGAATTGAATGAAATTTTGCACACCTCGACTATTTGGCTCTAGAACGGACCCTATTGAAATTGTGGAAAAATCGGTTCATAGCTCCTATATATATTTTCGTCCGATTTAAGGCAAATGGGGTACCAAAGCCCCAATATATCTTTCGATTTGCACGAAATTTGGCGTAGCGTACTGAATTAAGTCTAGAATGATGTTTGCAAAATTTCGTGAAAATCAGTTTAGATTTATATATAGCTTCCCATATATAGTTTCGCCCGATTTTAGGTAAATATTCTACTAAAGTCCCTGGAAATGTTTTGATTTGCACGGATTTTGGCATATCGTACTGAATTAAGTCTAGAATGATATGTGCAAAGTTTCTGAAAATCGGTTCAGATTTAGATATAGCTCCAATATATAGTTTCGCCCGATTTTAGGTAAATAGTCCACTAAAGTCCCTGGAAATTCTTTCATTTTTACGAAATCTGGAATGGTGTACTGAATTGCGTCTATAATAATGTGTGCTAAGTTTCATGAAAATCGGTTCAGATTTAGATATAGCTCCCATATATAGTTTCGCCCGATTTTATGTAAATGGTGCACCAAAGTCCCTGAAAATCATTTGATTTACACGAATTTTGGCATAGCGTATTGAATTAAGTCTAGAATGACGTGCGCTAAGTTTCGTGAAAATCGGTTCAGATTTAGATATAGCCCCCATATATATTTTCGTCAGATTTAAGTTAAATGGTGCAATAAAGTCCCCAAATATCTTTCGATTTGCACGAAATTTGGCAATGCGTAATAAATTGAGTCTAGAATGATGTGTGGTAAGTTTCCTGAAAATCGGTTCAGATTTAGATATAGCTCCCATTTATATTTTCGTCCGATTTAAGGTATATGGGGTACCAAAGTCCCTATATATCTTCCGATTTGCACGAAATTTGGTATAGCATACTGAATTATGTCTAGAATGATGTGTGCTAAGTTTCCTGAAAATCGGTTCAGATTTAGATATAGCTCCCATATATAGTTTCGTCCGATTTTAGGTAAATGGTGCACCAAAGTCTCTGAATATCATTCGATTTGCACGAATTTTGGCATAGCGAATTGAATAAAGTCTGGAATGATGTGTACAGCTCCTATATATATTTTTGTCCGATTTTAAGTAAATTATGCACTAAAGATCCACAGCTAGGCCGATTGACACAACGTATTGAAATTAGTATAAATAAATCTCTGGCAAGTTTGCTTCAAATTCAGATATAGATATCTCGTAGCTTCCATATATATTTTCGACATGTTTATTGAGATTAAATTTTAAACAGTGCAGCATACCGATTAGCGTGTGTAAAGTTTGCTTTAAATCGATTTACCCAAATCTGTCCCACTGTGCGCAAACGACTCTAAACTTGCCCAAATGAAATGAAATTTAGCATAGGTTGCAGAAAGATATAAAAATCACATATTTAAGTTCGTTCAATTTCATGTCAAAATTCCTTCAAAAAGCGACGTCTTTTCGGATACATATGTACCCAAAGTGGTGAAGGGTATCATATAGTCGGCACAGGCTGACTTTACTACTTTCCTTACTGGTTATCAATGCTCTCAGTCAGCCCTCTATAGGTTGTATATGTGTTTAGTACGCGAAAAAGGGTTATATTTTCTAGCAGCGGACGTTGACGTCTCAAGGCCATACAAACAAAATCAGATACGGGCTTTTATACCCTCAGTCTTATGGCTTATGACGGTATATACACTTTGATAAAGGAAAAATTTGCTTCATCGAAATATTGATTTGGAGTCGATTTACAAATGTCCGTCCCTCTGGCCGCCCGGAGAGCGCGACAACTCTCGAACGGAGTAACCAATTTCATTTAAACTTTGAACATCGTAATATTTCTGCCAAACTTAGTTCAAGTTTGAAGATGAGGAATATCTTTCCACTTCCAATATCAAGCATACGGGCTATCCGACTTTAACCAAACATTGTACAACCTATTATATTTACCAAGCATAGATCAAATCCGAAGATGGGACCCATTGGACCACTCCTTCTGGTAAAAAATGCTCAAAATGTTCAATATTTATAAATCCAAGATCAGACGAATGGACAACATCTTATATTTACCAAACCTATATCAAGTCCGAAAATGAGACCTATAGGCCCGCTCCTTCTGGTACCTCTCTCACAATGGGTCAACATTTTCAATAGGTATAAATCCAATATCAGGCGAATGGAATGTCCGATTTGAACCAAACTTTGCACAACCTATTATAATGACAAAACCTAGATCAAGTTGAAAAAGGGACCCATTGATCCACTCTTCGTGCTACCTCCCCCACAATAGCCTTCACCATACTGTGTGGTACAGGGTATTATGTCTTTATTCATATGTTTGTAACAGGCAAAAGGAAACGAGATAGACCCATAGTTACTTTTGAGAATATGCATAGAATAACTTTCTGAGCCGATTTATGCATGTCCGTTTGTCCGTCCGTGTATTTTTATGAACAAAATAAGTTCGCATTTATGATTCGATTTGGAAAAAAAATTGACACAGGTCACTTATTTCAAGGACGAACCCTATTGAATTGGAGAAAATCGGCTCAGATTTAGATAAAACTCCCATATATAGTTACGTCCGATTTTATATAAATGGTGCACCAAACTCCCACTATTGGACCTAATGAGACACTGGTCCGATTGAGCGTACTGAAATTACTGCAGGTTGACATCCGTGGAGTTTTGTTGAAACAGCTTTAGATTTAGATATATCTACCATATATATTTTCGTCCGATTTTATGTAAATGGTCCAAACGGAGAAGCCTATATCTGTTCGCATAGCGTATTGGATTGAATACGTTTCAGGTTTAGATATATCTTTCATATATATTTTCATCCGATTTCATCCAAATGTTGTACCAAATAATTAAAGTTCGTTCCCTTTGGACGACCGTACCAAATCGAACCTAGAATAACGTTTATTGGATTTTGTGACGAGGTAAATTTTGGATAGCGCACTGTGTTGCAGCATACCAAATGGTGGATGTCACGGTTGCTCAAATACGTCCATTTAGATATAGATTTAATACATATTTTGCTCAATGATAGTTATTCAATTTTTCATAAATTTCATATTCGTATGTGTATGGGATTTTTTTTTTAATTTAGTTCAAATATCTATGTACTTCGCGCAGTTAATTTCGTCCGATTCCATTTCAATGGTCCTCCATAGATGCTATGTCTATTCTATCTAAAGGATATTGTACATATGAGCATCTCTTGTATGTACCCAAAATGGTGAAGGGTATCATATAGTCGGGCGACTTTTGATCTTTCCTTACTGAATTGGTAGTGAAATTTGACAGTCAATGAGAATAAAATACCAAAGTGCAGCCAGTTCTGTTAAAAAACATGGGACAATATTAACCCTTTCAGTGTCAAAAAAAAAAAAAAATGTTGTCGGAATAAAAATCTAAAATTTTGTATTTAAAATCATATAAAGGGACATAGCTTAGAACTAATAGCAATTGTCATTTTAACCCTCATCCAGTTTCGTCTGTTTTTCAGATAAAACAAAAACATCGCAAAGATAGCGAGTATTCGACAAAAACACTGAAAGGGTTAACAATTTAAGATGAGAGATGAGAAAAGAGATGTGGTGATACTGTTATGAGAACCCAAATTACCAAATTATAACCAAATTGATTGACAAACGTGTCAAAAATTCCCATATTGTGGATGACCCTTAAATGTATGTATCCTAACAGACGTCGCCTTTTCTAAGGCGATGAACAGGTTGGAATTATATATGGAAGCTAATCTGAACCAATTTCAGATTGGCTTCCAATTTATTAATTTCTGTACCGGCATGGGTGTGTACCATTGTGTACCATTTACTTAAAATCGCACGAAAATATATATAGAAGGTATATGAACATCTGAACCAATTTCAAGAAAACTTGACACACCAAAGGTTATAGTAACAGTACATTGTACAAAATCGTGTGCCGATCGGCCAATCTTTGGGTCTTTAGTGCACAATTTAAATTAAATCAGTCGAAAATATATATTGAAGCTATATCTAAACCTGAACCGATTTTCACGAAACTCAGCACGCATCATTCTGGATCTAATTCAGTACCCTATGCCAAATTTCGTGCAAATTGAAAGATATATAGGCACTTTTGAGCCCCATTTACCATAGATCGAACGAAAATATATATGGGAGCTAGATATAAATCTGACCCGATTTTCTCAGAACTTAGCACACATCATTCTAGACCTAATTCAGTACTCTGTGCCAAATTTCGTGCAAATCTAAATATATATAGGGACTTTGGTGCACCATTTACCTTAAATCGGACGAAACTATATATGGGAGCTATATATAAATCTGAACCAATTTTCAGAAAACTTAACATACATCATTCTATACTTAATTCATTACGCTTTGCCAAATTTTGTGCAAATCGAAATATATATAGGGACTTTGGTGCACCATTACCTTAAATCGGGTGACACTATATATGGGAGCTATATCTCAATCTGAACCAATTTTCAAATTTAACACACCTCTTTCTGGACTTATCTCAGTACGCTGTGCCAAATTTCGTGCAAATGGAAGGATATATAGGTACTTTGGTGCTGTATTTAAATCTGATTTTCTCGAAACTTGCCACACATCGTTCTGCACCTAATTCAGCACTATATGCCAAATTTCATGCAAATGGAAAGATATAGAGGGACTTTGGTGCCCCATTCACCTAAAATCGGACGAATATATATATGGGAGCTATATCTAAATCTGAACCGATTTCAATAGGGTTCGTCCCTGGGCTAAATAAGTGACTTGTGCCAAATTTCATCCAAATCGGATCATAAATGCGACCTGTACTTTGTTTACAATTTAACATCTACAGACGGACGGACGGGCGGATGGACAGACGGACATGCATAAATCGACTCAGAAAGTGATTCTATGCATATTCTCAAAAGGAACCATGTGTCTATCTCGTTTCCTTTTGCCTGTTACAAACTTATGCACAAAGACATAATACCTTGTACCACAGTGTGGTGAAGGGTATAAACATTTATCTTATTTTATATGATAAAATTTTCTATTGAACTCTGGAGAAATGTTTTATCATACTAAAACGCAGACATTATATGGTAATGAAAATGATAGATGACATTCCTTTGTGTTTATTATTAATTTTTGAAACTGTTTATTTTTCCAACTTCCGTACAAAGTGAATTCACAGTCACCCGTCTAAATTGTAATTAAACAAAAAAAAATTTTTTGATGGATATTGTTTTTGATACATTCATTCACACATGTCATGTTTGTCTAGAAGTAATTCATCATGACCATATTAAATGCAGACGGCCACAAGTCGGACAGACCGTCAGACATAACCTCCTAATGCCGCGATTGGCACCCTTTTGTGATAAGCAAAGCGAATGGGCTACCGTAGTGAGTCAACACATTTAAGGAAGTCGATCGTTTGTTGGCTTGGGCAGTGACGGCAGGCGTCAGAAACAAAAAAAATCTCCATTAAAACTAAAACCCAGTTTCGTTTTCAGTTGCCGAATAAAGAGTTACAGTAGCTGGCACTTTAATTCAAAATAATACACAACCGATTTTTTTTTCGTCTATTATTGTTTTGTATTCGAAAGGTTGGTTTTATGACGAAGAACAATGTCTTTCAGAAATTGATCACACAAAAAGTGTGGCAGCTGTTTAATAAAAAATAGAGCCGACAATCAAATTATATGAATTGTTTAAATCCAAAAAGAAACATTGAAAAAAGAAAAGATCTAAAACACAAATCATGCGTATCATAGAAATAACCTGTCAAAATCTTAATTTTTTATTCAGAAAAAAAATAAATAATAAATAAATACCTGAGCAGTAATTCAAAATAAAGACAACGTAATCGTGTTGCTTTTGATCGGAGCCGCCTCAATTATTGCCATAAATGTTCGACAATAGCGAATAGGGTTCCACATAATTCCCCCATTAAGAAATTCCACATAATCACAAGATCGATGAAGATACAATGACTTGTGGTTATGTCAATTCGTCTGCTTTGTTTCCATGCCTCTTTATTTACGTTTCGAAGGTGTTGCTGGTAATTTGGTTTGGACACTGCTATCCATAGTTTATTAGTTGATGGTTACTAGGCATATTTTACAAAATTCTTTTGTTCATTTCTAGTTACCTATTCCTTTGTTTATGTTTAAATTTTGAACATGAATTTCAATTTTTGTATATCCTTTTTTGAAAAAAAATTATAATTATTTTGAAATATCTTCATTAAGTAGCAGATGATTTGAGTAGTTTTTAACATTAATTTTAGTCTGTGGAAAACAGGTGATGAGAGTGTGAGAAAATTATGATGTAGACGTTTTTTTTAACTATTAAGTAAAGTGACTATCTCACTTGATGAAATTAGACGCTGAGAAAATAATATTTAGTTATATACACTTTCGTGTCCTTTGATGATTTGTAATAGGACGAAATTGCTATGGAAGCTATATTTTAAAATGAATCGATATAATGAAAACTTAACAAATGAGTTGTTTATTTTGAATGTTGTTAAAGTCCAATCTAGGTTCTGGTACAAATCTTCGTAATATATTCTAGTTAGTTAGTTAGAGCTGAGGGGCGACAACTTGCAATGTCGGGGTGAACAATAATTTGTCTTCATTTGTCTCTTCTATTTTCCGATTTTTTTCTAAGACTCATTGCAATCAAATTAAGCGTCCTACGTAACGGAACAATCGGCACCAGTAGTTTTTCGTCGTCGTGTTCGTCTTGTCCTGGTTGGAGCTAAACACATAGCTTCACAAGACATCTTCTATGACGATTTTTAAAGACTTATGTGCATCGTTGTAATCATTCCGCCTTCTAAGGATACCGTGATAAAAAAACTCAAACTCGATGATGAAATATATTGGCCAGGATTTAGACGTCTCTATAATGATACTTCTTGAAGGATAGTATTGAGATACAGAACTAAAATATTGGGTTCGAAATATAGAATTGTCGGTGTAGGTACACTTTTTGGGATGTTCCTTAAATTTGCATTGCAAATATCTGTCAGTAAACTAATGTTGGAGGGTATCCAAAGTTCGGCCCATGGTTCCTTTTGAGAATATGCATAGAATCACTTTCTGAGTAGATATATGCATTTCCGTCCGTCCGTTTGTCCGTCTGTTAGTGTTAAATTGTAAACAAAGTACAGGTCGCATTTATGATCCGAATGGGATGAAAATTGGCATAGGTCACTTACTTGGCCCAAAAATGAACGGTGCAGCAATTGCCCAAAATGTGCCCGATTTGCGCAAAATTCTGCACAATGTACTGAAGTTGGAATAAGCTACTGCGTGAAAAGTTTCGTTGAAATCGGTTCAGATTTAGATATAGCTTCCATATATAGATTCGTCCGGTTTTCAGTAAATGGTGCACTAAAGCCTTAAAATATGGCCATTGCACAACGTACTGAAGTTAGTATAGCCTAACGTATGTAAACTCTTGTGCATATCGGTTTAGATTTAGATATAGCTCCAATATATTTTCGTCTGATTTTATGTAAATGATGTACCAAACCCCCAAACATTAGCCGATTGATACTAAATTAAATATTTCATATATATTTTTGTTAGATTTTAAGTAAATGGTGCAAAAAGGTTATCATGTTTGTTTGGTTGAAACGAAATTTTGAACAACATATCAAATTGAGCCTATAATGACTTTGTGTTTTGTGTCATTAATAAGCGACGACAGAAGAGATTCTCAATTGTAAACACGTTTTTCTTAAAACAGTGTTTATACCATTCACCACACTGTGAAAGGAATCGAGATAGACCCATGGTTCCTTTTGAGAATATGTATAGAATCACTTTCTGTGTCGATTTATGCATGCCCGTCCGTCTGTTGATGTTAAATTGTAAACAAAGTACAGGTCACATTTATAACCCGATTTGGATGAAATTTGGCACAGCTCATTTATTTGGCACAAGGATGAACCCTATTGAAATTGGGAAAAATCGGTTCTAATTTAGATACAGCTCCCATATATATTTTAATCCGATTTAAGGTAAATTGTGTACCAAAGTCCCTATATATCTTTCGATTTGCACGAAATTTGGTATAGCATACTGAATTAGGTCTAGAATCATGTGTGCTAAGTTTCGTTAAAATCGGTTCAGATTTAGATATAGCTCCCATATATAGTTTCGCCCGATTTTAGGTAAATAGTGCACCAAATTCCCTATATATCCTTCGATTTGCACGAAATTTGGCATAGCACACTTAATTAAGTCTAGAAAGATGTGGGTAAAATTTGTGCAAATCGAATCTGATTTAGATATAGCTCCCATATATATTTTCGTCCGATTTTAGGTAGTCCCTATATATCCTTCGATTTGCACGAAATTTGGCATAGCGTACTGAAAAAAGGGTAGAACAACGTGTGTTAAATTTCAAGAAAATCGGTTCAGATTTAGATATAGCTCCAATATATATTTTCGTCCGATTTAAGGTAAATAGTGCACCAAAGTCCCTATATATCCTTCGATTTGCACGAAATTTGGCATAGCGTACTGAACAAAGTCTAGAACGATGTGTGTTAAATTTCGTGAAAATCGGTTCAGATTTAAATATAGCTCCCATATATAGTTTCGCCCGATTTTAGGTAAATAGTGCACCAAATTCCTTGTATATCCTTCGATTTGCCGAAATTTGGCATAGCATACTTAATTAAGTCTAGAAAGATGTGTGTAAAATTTGTGCAAATCGATTCTGATTTAGATATAGCTCCCATATATATTTTCGTCTGATTTTAGGTAAATAGTGTACCAAAGTCCCTATGTATCCTAGGAGTTGCACGAAATTTGACATAGCGTACTGAATTAAGTCTAGAAAGATGTGTGTAAAATTTCGTGAAAATCGGTTCCATTTGCACGAAATTTGGATTTATATGTAAATGAAGAACTCAAAATGTGGCCGAATACAAAAAACATACTGAAATAAGTGTAACCTAACATGTGACAAATTTCGATGAAATCGGTTTAGATTTCGGTATTTTGCTTTAAATTTATTTACAATAGTTTGTCCCATTGTAAGAAACAACTATATATAGCATTTCCAGATTAAATGAAACCTTTTACAAATTAAATGAAACCTTTTCCAAATTAAATGAAACCTTTTCCAAATTAAATGAAACCTTTTCCAATTGAAATGAAACCTTTTACAAATAGAATGAAACCTTTTCCAATTGAAATGAAACCTTTTACAAATAGAATGAAACTTTTTTCCAAATTAAATGAAATCTTTATTCTTATCTAAGGAAATATAATATTTGCAGTAATTTTAAACCAATATTTGAAAATTAAATCAAAGAATATTAACAAATATAGTTGTATGGCTATGTAATTAACATAAATATTCTTTAATTCGGTGTGATTTCATTTAATATCTTTACTACATAAAACTAATAAATTGTAATACAAACTGGGGTATTTCTTGACATATTAATAAATAAATATTTAAGAACAAGAATTGAATACCCGGTCCTAAATGGGATTTTCAAAACCATGTCCATAACGTAGTTAGAACAATCTTGACGAGTAAACTTTTGAATACTTCGCTCGATTACATCAACAATGTTATGTTCCATTGAAACGTCACACAGCTCAGCTCTTGCACATAATTTTATTTAAGAATTTAAGGTTGCATCTTTTGGATTCGATAAAATTTTTTATGTCATGTCGCTTGTGTATTTGAGCGTTATTTTCCAACTCTGGATTGATTTTCTCAAAAAAAAAAAAAAAATCTATAAATAATTTAAATCTGTCTGCATTGACACTGGAATTAGAAACGATTGTGTGATGTACAACTGCAAGAGCTGAGCTGTGTGATGTTTCAATAGAACATAACATTGTTGATGTAATCGATCGAAGTATTCAAAAGCTTACTGGCAAGATTGTTCTAACTACGTTATGGACATGGTTTTGAAAATCCCTCAAGCTTCAAGTCGGGAACCCCTTCATTACTATAAGCAGATACCTTATCATCAACAATTTATTAAATCAAATATGTATTTCACATTTAGGACCGGGTATTCAATTCTTGTTCTAAAATATTTATTTATTAAAATGTCAAGAAATACCCCAGTATGTATTACTATTTATTTAGTTTTATGTAGTAAAGATATAAAATAAAATCACACCGAATCAAAGAATATTTATGCTAATTACATAGCCATACAACTATATTTGTTAATATTCTTTGATTTAATTTTCAAATATTGGTTTAAAATTACTGCAAATATTATAAAAGGTTTCATTTAATTTGGAAAAAGTTTCATTCTATTTGTAAAAGGTTTCATTTCAATTGGAAAAGGTTTCATTCTATTTGTAAAAAGTTTCATTTCAATTGGAAAAGGTTTCATTTAATTTGGAAAAGGTTTCATTTAATTTGGAAAAGGTTTCATTTAATTTGGAAAAGGTGTCATTTAATTTGTAAAAGGTTTCATTTAATCTGGAAATGCTATATCTGACCAATCTATACTAAGATTGCAGTATGACATGTTTAATTTCATGTTAGTGGTCCTTCGTCTGTTAGGATTCCATCTGTAGAATATACCTATAGTGGTGAAGGGTATCATATAGTCGGCCCCGTCCGGTTATACTGGTTATACCTTTCACCACACTGTGGTACAGGGTATTATGGCTTTGTGCATATGTTTGTAACAGGCCAAAGGAAACGAGATACATACATGGTTCCTTTTGAGAATATGCATAGAATCACTTTCTGAGTCGATTTACGCATGTCCGTCCGTCCGTTCGTCTGTCCGTCCATCCATGTATTTTTGTGAACAAAGTACAGGTTGCATTTATGGTTCGATTTTGGATGAAATATGGCCACTTATTTGTCCCACTTTGGTTATTATGGTCACTTATTTGGCCCAAGGAGGAACCCTATTGAAATTGGGAAAATCGGTTCAGATTTCGATATAACTCCCATATATATTTTCGTCCGATTTAATGTAAATGGTACACACAAAACCCAATATATCTCCCGACTTGCACGAAATTTGGCACAGCGTAATGAATTAGGTCTAGAATGATGTGTGTATGCGAAGTCTGTTAGGATTGAATATACCCAAAGTGGTGAAGGGTATCATATAGTCGGCCCCGTCCGACTTTATTACTTTCCTTACTTGTTTTTATTATACATATTTTTATATACATATTTTTCAACTGCTCATATTTCATTGGGTGGTAAATGTTTTTTTTTTAATATTTATCGATCTTTGGCTATGTCCTCTATATGAAGTTCCAAAGTCTTAATAATCATTTGTGAACTAAGAGTTTTGTGTGCAAAGTGACAATATATGAATATTATGGCGTAAGTGTTCACTCCGAGAAAAGGTGATTAGGAAAAGTTGACAGTGTGTATCAAATCTACAGATGTAAGACGATAAATATGGGAGATAAACAAGAATTTTCAAAGGGGTCAATAGTTTATTATAAGGTTTAATATTTCCGTTACCACCCAAGAACATGTAAATACGGCAAATTTACCCAAGCTCGAGATTTAGTTCCGCAGAAAGGTAGTTGTTAATGACATCATATAATCGGATCATTCCGACTTTACTTTACGCTTACTGATTTAAAAATTAAATCTGTATACTTAAATACTGTACTGAAACCCTCTGTTCTCTAATAAAAGCCACCATATTTATTCCTCAGCTAATATAAACTTTAAAAGTGTATATGTTTTAAAGTAAACAAACCCTTATCTCTGAGGGCTGTATCAAAACTACAATATCCATATTTATAAAAACCCAAACAATTTTCCAAATAGGATGGTTTTCATTAATCCTAAAATAACATTGCAAAAGTCTACAAAACTAACAAAGGATCGTGCAAACAATATTTCCCTTACACAATTTGTTTCATTTAAATCCGAAAAGGATAACAAAACGTCAACATTGCCATGCAAATTAATCAGACATACGGATGTGCTGGCAACTGGTCCGTTTCATAATTGACAGAATTCCATTAGATTGGCAGGGTATATGAAATAACAAAAATAATAATAATAAAACCATTTAAAATTGCAATTTGTCCTGGTATGGCTTGGATGGGTCTAAGCCACAGCAACAATGACAACAAACAGCCCATATGCCTCTTTTTTCTTCATTGTGAAATGATTTTTTTGTCGTTTTGATTTGATGTTTGTCAGTTTGTCGAACAAAACGTTAAGGCTTAACGTCTATTGTTTTGTCATTTCATCACCCGGAGGGGGATGAATGGATGATGTGATGAGTTGTATTGGAAAACACTCGTCATACCCAAAAATTGCATATTGTTTCCATTTGTGTGTGGCGGATTATGTTTAAAAACTGGATTACTGTCGCACAATCAAGAAACAAAGTACTTAACACAAAATACACACACACACACACTCGTACACCCAAAAAAGGACTCTGCGCTCTAGATGTCCTCTCATGTGTCTTGTGGTGCGTTAAATATACGATGACATTGTCACCTTTTTCTTCATTGGTGGTATTTGGTTTCTATTGTCAATGTAGGGTGAGTTTATTAAGGGAGATTCGAATTTTATGGGTCAATATTGTTGTTAGAATGAGAGGGGGTAATTGTGATCGTCGTTTAGTCTTGTAGGGAGTTTTTGAAAGTAATTGGGTACATATAATATGATTTTTAAGAAAGTAAACCATTATTATTAAATCAATACCAGTTTAGTGTAGTATCCCCTAGCTTCTTCGATCAACGTATACTAAGATACCTTCATCTCTCTCTATCATTATATGACAACTCTTGATCACCCTTCCATGAACCACCCTTTTGCCACTCAACACATTTGGCTAAAGGATTAATGTCAACAATTTTGTGTACACATTTTTGACATATCTTTTCAAATGTCATTTTTAGAGATTAGTCTAAATGACATGCCCTGAGCTCATATTTCGTAACAATAGTCACAGATTTTATGCTCTATTGGCTTTTTAAAATGCTCTTAATATATTTCCCGCAAAAAACTGAAAGCCTAGTAATTTCAAACATATTTTTGATTTATCATTCATTTGGCAACAACTCGCAAGACTCCTGGGCAGTCCCATAAAGTAAATATATTTTTGATCAGAATAAAAATATACAACAATTTAACAAAATCAGATATTTTATACTGACATTACTATTACTCCTAGGAATGCTTATTGCATTATTGGCAAGAAACACAATTGTGGAACATTTTCGACTTACGATTAACTTAGCCCCCTTTTTGGGTATTTCGATGGATTTAGCAGCATTACCTAATCGAAAATATTTTGGTGTTTTTGGGCCCCACATTTTACAAACCAATTGGTTTGGATTGTGGACAAGATTTTTGATAAAACTGGCTCTAATTTGATACGATGAATTATAATAAGTGCCGAATTCTCCCGCCATAAATTGTCTATATCGACCCAATTTTTATACCCTTCCCCACACTGTGGTACAGGGTATAATGTCTTTGTGCATATGTTTGTAACAGGCAATAGGAAACGAGTTCCTTTGAGAATATGCATAGAATTACTTTTTAAGTCGATTTATGCATATCCGCCCGTCTGTCTATGTTAAATTGTCGCATTTATGATTCGAATTGGATGAAATTTTACACAGCACATTTATTTTACCCAAGGACGAACCCTAATTGAAATTGGGAAAAATTGGTTCAGATTTAGCTATAGCTCCCATATATATGTTCGTCCGATTTAAGGTAAATGGTGCACTAAGGTCCCTAAATATATTTCGATTTGCACGAAAGTTGGCACAGCATACTGAATAAACCCCAGAAAGATGTGTGTTCAGTTTCCTGAAAATCGGTCCAAATTTAGATGTAGCTCCGATATATATTTTCGTCCGATTTAATGTAAATGGTGCACCAAAGTCCCTAAATATCTTTCGATTTGCACGAAAGTTGGCACAGCATACTGAATAAACCCCAGAAAGATATGTGCTAAGTTTCGTGAAAATCAGTTCAGATTTAGATATAGTTCTCAGATTTAGATATAGTTCCCATATATAATTTCGTCCGATTTAATGTAAATGGTCCACCAAAGTCCCTATATATCTTGCATTTGCGATTTGCACGAAATTTGGCACAGTGTAATGAATTAGGTGTAGAACTATGTGTGTTAAGTTTCCTGAAAATCGGTTGGGATTTAGATATAGCTCCAATATATATTTTAGTCCGATTTAATGTAAATGGTGCACAAAGTCCCTATATGTCTTTCGATTTGCACGAAATTTGGCATAATGTGTGTTAAGATTCCTGAAAATGCAGAATGACATGTTTATGGATCCAATTTGATTTTACTGGTCCTTTAAAAATACGACGTCTGTTAGGATTCATCTGTTGAATATACCCAAAGTGGTGAAGGATATCATATAGTCGGCCCCGTCCGACTTTACTACTTCCCTTACTGGTTTTACATAGCTCCAATGCAAGGGTCGCCCATAATTTTCGGTATGTTATTTCGTTACTCCTGATAAATTTTATGTACTTTGAATATCAACCCCATGAGTATCTGAGTATCTTTCACATTCGGAATATCATCCATAGATATTTATGTCACGCTGAATATCCCGCTGACTGTATTATTTCCCCATTCATTATACCGATCACAACACAGAGGTACAGGGCATTATGCCTTTGTGCATATGTTTGTAACAGGCAAAAATAATCGAGATATTTTTGAGAATATGCATAGAATCATTTTCTAAGTCGATTTATGCATGTCCGTCCGTCAGTCTGTCCGTGTTAAATTGTAAACAAAGTACAGGTCGCATTTATGATCCGAATTGGATGAAATTTGGCACAGCTCATTTGTTTGGCCCACGGACGAACCCTATTGAAATTGGGAAAAATCGGTTTAGATTTAGATACAACTCCCATATATATCTTTGTCCGATTTAAGATAAATGGTGCACCAAAGTCCCTTTATAGCTTTCGATTTGCTCGAAATTTGGCACAACGTACTAAATTAAGTCTAGAATGATATGTTCAAAGTTTCGTGAAAATCGGTTCAGATTTAGATATAGCTCCCAAATATAGCTTCGCCCGATGTTAGGTAAATACTCCAATAAAGTCCCTGGAAATCATTTGATTTGCACGAATTTTGGCATAGTGTACTGAATTAAGTATAGAATGATATGTGAAAAGTTTTGAGAAAATCGGTTCAGATTTAGATATAGCTCTCATATATAGCTTCGCCCGATTTTAGGTAAATAGTCCACTAAAGACTTTAGAAATCTTTTGACTTGTTCGAAATTTGGCACAGCGTAATGAATAAGGTCACGAATGATGTGTGCAAAGTTTCGTGAAAATCGGTTTAGATTTAGATATAGCTCCCATATATATCTTCGTCCGATTTAAGGTTAATTGTGTACCCAAGTCCCATATATCTTTCGATTTGCACGAAATTTGGCACAGCGTACTAAATTTAGTATAGAATGATGTGTGCGAAATTTTGAAAATCGGTTCAGATTTAGATATAGCTCCCATATATATTTTCGTCCGATTTTAGGTAAATGGTGCACCAAAGTCCCTGCTAATCTTTTGATTGGCAAAAATTTTGGCATAGCGTACTAAATTAAGTCTAGAATGATGTGATGGTTTTGAGTAAATTGTGCACTAAAAATCCATAGCTAGCTGATTGACACAACGTACTGAAGTTAATATAAATTAATCTCTGGAAGATTGCTTGAAATTGGTTCATATATAGATATTACTTACCTTCCATATATAATTTCAACTTATTTATGTTGATTGTACACCAAATTATCAATGGGTATCTGATTGAAATTAAATTTTAAACAGTACAGCGACGTCTTTTCGGATACATATATAGAATATACCCAAAGTGGTGAAGGGTATCATATAGTCGGCCCAGCCCGACTTTACTACATTCCTTACTGGTTTTGTATATCTCACACATACCTTCTTTTACATTAATATATTGGACAAAATATATAAAAATCAACTATCCCACTTTCATAAACTGGCAACACTTCTGTATCATGTTTTCCAGGAGTGAACATATAGGTAATTTTTCACATTCGACACAAACTTCTTGGTCCATTTGACTCGCTAAAAATCCATTTCTTCGTGCAAAATTTCTCAATTTTTTGGTTCCTAACTGTGACAGAATTTTCATTCACTTTATCCACCAATCATTAACAAGTAAGTATAACTGTCGTCTATGTCCAAAATCGAACATCCATACATTTCGTGGCGTTCAATCTATAACTGCAGTCTGTACTTTGTTTACAAACAATAAGGGATCAGTATACTAAGAGGTGGGTCTCAGTCCAATATTTCTTGGCTTTACAAACTATTGGGTCTCAGTCCAATATTTCTTGGCTTTACAAACTATTTGGGTCAAATTTACAATAGGTTGTGTAGGTTATATAGCCAATAGGAAAAATTCTTTGCTTTCATTCCCCATTCAGTAAAATTGAGACGAACATCATCTCTATGTATTTATATCACGTGGAATATCCCGCTGACTATATTATTTACCCATTAATTTTTTTGTTTGCATTCAATGAATAAAATATCATATCCGCAATTTATTTTATTGTATTTTTTTCATTTCACAAGACATGATTGACAGCCATGTTTGAGCTTTTAATTCATTGAAGAAAATACAAAAACGTCAACCCGTCCCCCACATACAATTATTAAACGATATTCAAATTGAAAGACACCCCGAGATAATCATCAAATAAATTGATGGTTATTGATGTGTACGGAAAGCTGCACCCCAAAAATTCCACTTAAAACGATAACTTGTGGCAAATGTAATGATTGAGACTGGGCAGCATGGATAAATGGAAGTGTCATCGTAAATTCAAGTCTGGTATAATGATATACAAAATAAAAAAAATCAATTTTATATTTATTAAAAAAACAGCAACAACTTAACAATTATATTGCTATAAAATAAAGAAACCCCCTCTCACTTTTGATGATGACAATCTGATGGATAGATGGACGGATCAATGAATGGGCGGGATGGTTGGTTGGATATTTATAAGCACATAAAATACAATAAATATATATTTAACATTTAACAACAAAAAGTGAATTGAACGAGCAAAGAAAAAATTGAGGTGTGAATTCAATGACGACAAAAGTCACAACAAATTTTATTTTATTTTAATTTCTTTGGTATTCAATTAAATGTATTCCTTATTTATTTCACATAAAAACCCCCAACCGACACATTGGTGTAAAAACGTGTACCTACGTACAGCTGTTAATGTAGCGTAATTACAATACGCCAATAAAAAATGATAATAAATAAATATTTAAACAATAAAATTAATTGAATTTAATGTATTAACGTCTGGACACCATGCATCTTAAAATCACGCAAGCCCACACACCCACGAATATAGCCAACACAGTGAGTGTGAGAGACACTTCAAAGTTGTGGCACTTTGTTGTTGAAATGCGTGATTGGATTTAATAACGCCGCATTATACGAAACATTGTGTTGAACAATTTCGTGTTCGATATCTTTAACTGCAAAGCAATTGCTGATCATCAATTTATTTGAAATGTGTACTCGAAGAAATTTTCCTATGTATTTTACTTTGATTGATAAATTCAAATGGTTTTTAAATAGATTTCACATTTGTACATGTTACACAAGTCAATTATCTGCTTTATGAGCTTCTCAGAATTTTTGGGAATATTAGTTTGGTCATTTTATATAAGGTGTGGTCTAAATTCTCATAGTTTCTCTGATTGAAAATCTTTGGAAATCACTACTTTAGTGGACTTATCAATATCGAAGACACGATTTGGTAAAAAAATTGGGAGATGAGTTTTTCTTCACAAATATAAGCAAAACTACAGTTCACGTTCCATTTTATTTTGAAACCATAAATTTAAAATTTGGGTATTTCGTTAGGACAGAACCCTTATGGAAATTGCAGTGTTGGAAATTTTTGTCCGAAATAATCATCTACGATCCTATAAAGTATATATCATTTTGATTCTTTGACGATAATTGAATGTCCGTTTGTCTTTTGTAATAACTGTAGCCTCTAAAAGAATTTAGATAGATCGCCAACATTTTGCATAGAGTCATCTACAGACAAGTTGAAGTTCAAGTTCGAAGATGGGCTATATCGGTACATGAGCTGTACCTATTTTCATCGGATTATAAATGTGACTTGTGCTTTGTTTACACTTTAAAAACAACAGACGGGCGGACGGACATGCATAAATCGACTCAGAAAGTGATTTTATGCATATTCTCAAAAGGAACAATCGGTCTATCTCGATTCCTTTTGCTTTTTACAAATACATGCACAAAGACCTAATATCCTGTTTTTATTCTTAACGCCTTGTTTACGTGTTTTATTTTAGTTTTGTATATTCTGATTCTGTCTCCTCTATTTCCAGGTTCAAGAAGGCTGCACTCTGGATGGGCTGCGTCCAATGCGATTGCAGCTTATACAGGTGAGTGAACTTTGCAAATGAAGCCAGAAGGGAAAGTAGTAAAGTCGGACCGGGCCGACTATATGATACCCTTCACCACTTTGGGTATATTCCACATAACAGACGACGAGTTTTTTTATATATCTATATCTGAACCGATTTCAGGGAAACTTGCCAGAGACTATTTTATATTACTTCAGTACGTTGTGTCAATCGGCCGAACTATGGATCTTTTCACGAAGCTTAGTAACATCATTCTAGACTTAATTCAGTACCCTATACCAAAATTCGCGCAAATCGGGTTATATATAGGGACTTTGGTGCACCAATTACATTAAATCGGACGAAAATATATATGGGAGCTATACCTAAATCTGAACCGATTGTCGCGATACTTTGCACACATCATTCTAGACTTTGCGCAGTACGCTATGCCAAAATTCGTGCAAATGAAAAGATTTCCAGGAGCTTTGGTGCACCAATTACTTAAAATCGGGCAAAGCTATATATGGGATCCATATCTAAATCTAAACCGATTTTCACGAAACTTAGCACACATCGTTCTAGACTTAATTTAGAACGCTATGCCAAATTTCGTGCAAGTCGAAAGATATAAAGGGACGTTCGTACACAATTTACCTTAAATCGGACGAAGATATATATGGGAGCTATATCTAAATCTGAACCAATTTTCACGAAACTTGGCAGACATCATTCCACACCTTCTTCATTACGCTGTGTAAAATTTTGTGCAAATCGAAAGATATATAGGGACTTTGGAACACCATTTACCTTAAATCGGACGAAAATATATGTGGGAGCTATATCTAAATTGGAACCGATTTTTCCCAATTTCAATAGGGTTCGTCCTTGGGCCAAAAAAATGAGCTGTGCCAAATTTCATCCAATTCGGACCATAAATGCGACCTGTACTTTGTTAACAAAAATACATGGACGGACGGATAGACGAACATGCGTAAATCGACTCAGAAGTGATTCTATGCATATTCCCAAAAGGAACCATAGGCCTATCTCGATTATTTTTGCCTGTTACAAACATATGCACAAATACATAATACCCTGTACCACAGTGTGGTGAAGGGTATAAAGATGCAGCGCATCGTGAACTCCAAATCCAAACGGTATCGTGATGTCAATTCGGTCCCAATACGATTTGAGGCGGCTACACCATGGTAATGGTTCATTGCCGGGGTCACTCTTCCGTGTGAAAGCTGGTAATTTCTGCTCGATAAGCCTGTTGACATATGGGTTCTCTCTTATACCGTGGGGCCACTTTCTCTCTAGATTATGTAGGTCTTTCCTCACATGTCTGAATGTTGTGACGATCTACGGATAAGACCATTGCCTCCTCGTGTAAATGGTCCACTGGTGGCATTAGGAGGTACCCTGTCATGAGAACTGTCATGGCGGAAGGTTTGAATTTTCTTCCACTGCGCATAGTTCACATTGCGCGAAACACACTGGCGTCAGGGGAACTTCCCGTTTCACTTTACGGATTTTTGACTTCTTGTTTCTGAATTCTACATACGAACGGCGTCCACACATACAGTTGATCATCCAAAGTCGGAGATTGAGCTTCTCTATATACTCAAACAGCTTGGCATGGTTGACGGTATCAAAGGCTTGCAGTAAGTCAAGAGCCACTAAAACTATTCTATCACACGGCCTGTTCTGGTTAAGTTCTCTGCTTATATGTGTGGTTATGGCGTGTAATGCTGTAGTTGTGTTGTGCATCCTCCGGAATGTTGATGTTGAGGGACTGGAAACCTAATTCTTAATTAGAGGGAGGATTAGTGACTAAAACGTCTTTTCTACTGGAGACAGAAGGGTAATCGGCCTGTACGATTTACCTCTGCTGGCATCCGTGCTCGGCTTTAGCTACGGAAACACCCTGCCTATTTTCTAGGCTTCAGAAACAATGAGGGTGGCTAACGACAGGATCACTCATCGTTATGTCGCTAAACGTGACAGCCCTTCTATGGCCCGTACGGGATTCGAGAGTGACATAACCGTGGCCCACAATTTTACTTGTTGCGACTTCCACGTTGCAAACCTTCAGGTGGTCTAGCCACTTGTTTTGGGTCTTCAGATGTTGTACAACAAAGTTCATCACGGACATTGTCGACGCCTCCGCTGGGAAGCTTGATCTTATACGGCCAGCATTTATATGGTGGGCGGCTGCAGCAGTTATTATGACTCGGATATTCCTCTTATCTAGCCGAGGATCTGAGGGAATGAGCAGGTCTCTGAAGCGCCGATTTATAAAATCCCTTGCCAATCAACTTTCAGCATGGTTCAGGAATGTTCGGTATTTAGAGGTAATGAAATCGGGTGGTGCATTTTCATACACTCGCCAAGGTCTTTTATCCCCAATAGAAATTTTCTAGCCCCTTATATCAATTCCGTGTTTTTTTCAGATCGTAATGGTGTCCCTATGTTAGAAAGTATAAAAAATGTTCGATCTGATCAAAAAATTAACGCCTTCCTATCGTATGAGGTACTGTCACGTTTCCGTCTTCTAGCATAACATCGAATGCCTTTACATAGAAGTAAATTTTACACGGACACGGAAGATAAAGTCCTTTTGGACAGTTTCTTCACTTCCTGTGTTTATATTCCCAATTAATGCTTATGTCTACGTTAAAATACCGCCAACGATCAATTATACATTTCAACTAGTAATCAAAGGAAGTCATTACATCTATATAATTTGATCAAAGTCCAACTACCTCGGATGTTTTTCACACCTTTGCCAACGCTACTGATGATCAGGTGCGCTTGTTAACCTATCTCAATGTCAATTAAAATGCACAAAAGGTTGCACCTTTTGTCTGTACTAAGTCGTTTGCTGTTGTTGTACTTTTACACTTACCTACTCATTATGTAGTAATTAAAATAAGACTGATCCCTACTGTGCATATTCTGTTAATTATTTTACGTTTACCTCTGGTGGGTTCGTTCCTGCAATGCATTACAATTTTCTTGAAAAATAAATGACTGTGTTGGCTATAGCGCAGGCGATAGATAGGTTGATGAAACGCCATGACAATTGTCTGTTTTCTTGCCATAAATACGAATACGGAATTCGACAAACGCATTGCACTACGTAAATATGTATGTACGCCACTTCGGACTCGGAATAATTATTATGTGTGAAATAAAACATCAAAGGCCGGTCATGTGTTAACGCCCAGCATTATTGGTGGTAATGGCGGCGATGGCGGCAGCAGTTGCGTTGGGAATGAAAATATTGTTGGATGGCTGACAACAATTTTAACACCTTTGCTTTCGCCTTTTGCTGTTATTGTTGTTGTTGACGGTGGTCGTATATATTTTTTCTACAATTCACATTTGCCGCATTGGCTAGAATACTTATGTCCAATTTACGTGCTGGCGTATAATTTTCATATGAAAGTACAGGGTATGCACCCTGTTCTGTACACAATGTTCTAAAAAATATTCTTTAAAAATCCACGCCTATAAATGGCCTTCTAAGAAATATTCTTTAAAAATCCACGCCTATAAATGGCCTTCTACAAAATATTCTTTAAAAATCCACGCCTATAAATGGCCTTCTAAGAAATATTCTTTAAAAATCCACGCCTATAAATGGCCTTCTAAGAAATATTCTTTAAAAATCGACGCCTATAAATGGCCTTCTAAGAAATATTCTTTAAAAATCCACGCCTATAAATGGCCTTTTACAAAATATTCTTTAAAAATCCACGCCTATAAATGGCCTTCTAAGAAATATTCTTTAAAAATCCACGCCTATGAATGGCGTTCTAAGAAATATTCTTTAAAAATCCACGCCTATAAATGGCCTTCTAAGAAATATTCTTTAAAAATCCACGCCTATAAATGGCCTTCTAAGAAATATTCTTTAAAAATCCACGCCTATAAATGGCCTTCTAAGAAATATTCTTTAAAAAATCCACGCCTATAAATGGCCTTCTAAGAAATATTCGTTAAAAATCCACGCCTATAAATGGCCTTCTAAGAAATATTCTTTAAAAATCCACGCCTATAAATGGCCTTCTAAGAAATATTCTTTAAAAATCCACGCCTATAAATGGCCTTCTAAGATATATTCTTTAAATATTCACGCCTATAACTTCTTGTGAGATATATTCTTTAAAAATCCACGCCTATAAATTGCCCTCTAAGAAATATTCTTTAAAAATCCACGCCTATAAATCTGATAGTCCTCTAAGAAATATTCTTTAAAAATCCACGCCTATAAATCTGATAGTCCTCTAAGAAATATTCTTTAAAAATCCACGCCTATAAATGGCCTTCTAAGAAAAATTCTTTAAAAATTCATGCCTATAAATGGCCTTCTAAGAAATATTCTTTAAAAATCCACGCCTAAAAGTGACCTTCTAAAAATTGTCTAAACTGTCTACATAATTTCGTGCTACCCTGTTACCTCTAATGTTCTTTTTTTAATTTTTGTATCATTTAATTATGTTTTTTCCTCAGATGTTGTTGTGCATTTCTCACTTATCATCATCCTCGTTGTCATCATGGCACTCATCACCCCAGTCATTTCATACAACATCGTTTTGGCCGCAACAATAGCTCCTGCTTCTGCCACTGGTGCACATGGTGTCATTATTATCACCATCAACTAACTACTGGCCAGTTAGGTTCTGCATTAACAAATAGCTATCATTGTTATTGTTTTTGCTCGACTGCTTCTTCAACCATATAATTATTGTCATTAGAATTTAGATGGCAAATTAAATTTTCTGCTGCCACATTTCACAAATAGAAGACAACAAGCAAAAATTATGACCAACGACTCAACCATATGACGTTGAGAATTCGAAAAAAACACTGGCCTTCCATTTGAAAAAGCTACAAATAGCGTAGTGTTATTTACAACAGCAAAAACAGTGGTCATTAGTGATCAGCAGAATACATAATTACATTAACAATGTGCATTTCTTGTACATGTCATAAAGCTTCTGGTATGGTCATACAATGTCTATGATTATGGTTGCGGTGCATGTTTGATGCCGAACATAAAATTAGAAGCGGTTGAACGTATGTTTAGAATTTTTAGAAGAAAACTGTTTTATCATAGGTTACTTCCGGTACTATCACTGCATGTTTACTATATACTGTGGACCTATATGCATCATTTTCTGCGAGGAAATATTATATCCTATGATAATACTCAATGATTCATAATTTACAGTTCGGTCGAAAATGCAGTTTGAACTATTTGAAAACCACAGATGCAAAATTCTTGCATTTTACGTTGTTAAATGTGGGGAGAACATTTAAACCATACTAAATCATGCTGGAATAGCGTATATTATAACATGATATGTCCATTGCAGCCAATTAAAAATATAAACCAGTAAGGAAAGTTCAAAAGTCGGACGGAGCCGATTATTAGATACCCTTACTCACTTTGGGTACATACAAGAAATGCTCATATGTACAATATCCTTTAGATATAATAGACATAGCATCTTTAACTGCGTGAAGTGCATAAATATTTAAGCTAAATTAAAACAACCCATACTCATACCAACCAGTAGTAAGTTCAATACGGTATGTAAAATGTTGTCTCAATCGGAAACATTAGGGCTCCATTTACTTAAAATCGGACGAAATTATATATGGGAGCTATACCTAAATCTGAACCGATTCCAATAAAACGTCGCATACATCAATTTGGAACTAATCCTATACCAAATGGGGCCTCAATCGGACAAATATTGGCAGGCAATATATTCGGGAGCTATGTCTAAATCTGAAGCGATTCAATGAAACTTGATAGTGATTAATTTATATTAAATTCAGTACACTGTACAAAATTTTGTGCCAATCGGAAAAGCATTGGGTACTTAGTGAACAATTTACATAAAATCGGAAGAATATGTATATGGGAGCTATATCTAAATCTGAACCGATTTTCAAGAAACATAGTACACAAAATTTTGTGCAAAAGAAAAGAAATATATGGAGTTTGGTATACTACATAAAATCGGACGAAAATATATGTGGGAGCTTATATCTACATTTGAATCGATTTTCATGAAACTTAGCACACATCATTCTAGACTTATTCAGCACGCTATGCAAAATTTCGTGCAAATCGAAAGATATATAGGGAGCTTGGTACACCATTCACATTAAATTGGACGAAAATATATATGGGAGCTAAATCTAAATCTGAAGCGATCTTCACGCAACGTAACACACATCGTTCTAGTCTTAATTCAGTACACTATGCCATTTTCGTGCAAAACGAAAGATAAATAGGTACTTTTTACACCATTTACATGAAATCTGACGAAATTATATATGGGAGCTATATCTAAATCTGAACCGATTTTTCCCAATTTCAATAGGGTTCGTCCTTGGGTCGAATAAGTGACCTATGCCATATTTCATTCAATTCGGACCATAATTGCGACCTGTACTTTATTTACAATTGAACATCAACAGACGGACGGCCGGACATGAATAAATCGATTCAGAAAGTGATTCTATGCATATTCTCAAAAGGAACCATGGGTATATCTCGTTTAATTTTTCCCGTTAAAAACATATGCACAAAGACATAATACCCTTTACCACAGTGTGGTGATGGGTATAAAAACCGGGTTCCTATACCATAGTGTAGGACTTTGAAATTTTGCACATATATTGTTACTACTTCTAGGATGTTTGGTATGGAAAATGGGATTTATATCAATATAGACCCCTTTTAAAGGGTTCAGTTCCATATGTTTACTTGAATCATATTCCAACCGATGTAATTGTAATTAAATAAATATTTTTGCCGAAATTTTTCGATGTAGGTCAGTCTTTTGACATAACCTTTATATAAAGAGAGGCCTGGCCCATTTCCGGTACTCCGATGTGGTTGGAAAATTCATATTAGGGATGTAAGACCTTGATGAGTATATGAAAACCCCAGAAGGAAAAAATTCGCATTGGTAAAAATTCGGAGACATGATCTAAATCGATTTCTTGTGTTTCCTTTTCATCCTTAATTTATTGAATGTTGCTCATAAAATTTTAGGAGAGGTCTTTAACGACGAGAAATCGATACGTTTTATTGATATATTCTCTATTTTACTCGTTTATTGTCGCTAAAACCATATATGAATTTATTTATTTCAATATATGCAATATACATTCTTTATAATGTAGAACTGTTGAATTGGTTCGAATTATTTTGTAAATCCATATATAGCTATACCAAACGCGCCAGAAAATAAATTTCGAGGAAAAAGAACCGGTTGAACCGGATATTCTGATATTATCATATTCTCCGAACTATGACCTACGGCGATTTTGATACCCTTCACCACACTGTGGTACAGGGTATTATGTCTTTGTGCATATGTTTGTAACAGGCAAAAGGAAACGAAATAGACACGTGGTCCCTTTTGAGAATATGCATTTTCGTCCGATTTTAGGTAAATAGTGCACCAACGTCCCTATATATCTTTCGATTTGCACGAAATTTGACATAGCGTACTGAATTAAGTCTAGAAAGATGTGTTTTAAATTTCGTGAAAATCGGTTCAGATTTAGATATAGCTGCCATATATATTTTGGTCCGATATAGTCGGCCCCGTCCCACTTTACTACTTTCCTTACTGGTTTTCTTTTGAGGTTTTTTTCTCGCCAAAAACTTTCATCCCCATCACCCAGATTATGACATCGATTTTGTCGCACAGTATTACCATATAATTTACAATGTCATATTCATCATATGAAGTTCCCGATTCGATTCATAAGGATATATGGGATTGGAAGTTTAGGAAAAAATAAAATTCAATAAGAAGGATGAGCAATGTGAAACTATGTTTGACATATCATCCATTTAAGGTCACAAAACATTTTTCGTATGAGCAAGATCTTAAACTAATTGCCGCAAATTTAGGTATTTTGAATATGTGCACATTATACAAAAAGTTCGACCCGTTCGAACTTGTTAGGCCAATCGTCCTTTACGGGGCGCTATGAAGACGATTCTATGTTCAGAAAAAATAGCTGGAATTCGGCATCCGACTTCATTTCTTCATAAAAACTTTCAAATGTGTATATATCGATAGTTTTCCGTAGTTTTGTCGTTACCTAGTGAGAGAATTCCAATGATTCATTCTCATTAATTGTCATATGTTACTGTACCCACTGGTGAAACCTAACAAAGCTGCCCTGAATTCATGCTGTATGTATTGTATGCATAATTATTTGTATATAATAATATGTATGTATAATCTCATGATAGAAACCCCATTCTATCCTACCTAAGGGAAAATTGCAGTTATATTTTTCTGCCCTAATGATTTCAAATAATTAAATTTCAATTGAAATTTGTAAAGTAACTATATCCGGAAAAAACACTTGAAAGGAAAATTTTCCAAAAACTACAGCGAAGCTCTTGAAATAAAAACGAGATATCCTCATTATCCTTTTTCTCAACAAAAATACAATACAACAACCACCAGTCAGCCTTGGGCAAAACAAAAAAAACTGCAAACGGAAATAAAAAACAATCGAACCAATTGAAAAACTGAAACGTAATGAAAAGATAACAAAACGTGAAATTTGTAACAATAACAGATTTCCGATCAAAGATAAACAAAAGGCGGATTCATCAGCACGGTGTTACAAGGAGGGATGAAGTAAAAACATTAAGGATACAGGATACGGTATTAAGGGCATTGAAATCCAAATAGCAACAACAATGGCAACGGAAACTTTTACAGGGAAATACAACAAGAAGAAGAATAAATAAATGACAATTAAATAACATAGGCACTCAACACACACACAGGCACACAACTGTCACTTCAAGGATGCTGTTGATGAACCACAAAAATATGCGATATCGTCCAACAATAACAGGGATTTATTTACAGTCCGTAGAACGACCACTCACATTGTTTGTTGCATGGAAATGCAGGCTTTGGTGGTGAGTACGAATATGACTGTGACAATTGTGTTGAAGAGGGCTGTGTTTTTGTTTTCTTGTGATGGCAATCGCACACATGTCTGTCATTGTGCTGTTTGTCATTCATTCATTTATTGCTCGTCACCGCCATTATCGTCATCATCGTTGTCGCCATCATATTTCATAGATGGCCAATTAGGTGATTATTGGATTAAAAGTGTCAAAGTACAAAACCCCTGTGTTACGGGAAAAGGTAAACGTGTTTAGTTCGGAATTTAGGTAAAATGTGTAATAAACACCCTGAAGGTAGCTACCGGATTAGTTTGTGTTTATTTAGAAGGAGATTTTGTACTTCGTTGAATATTACAAATAAATATTATGTCGCCATAAGGCAGAATTAAATAAGGGACACAAAAAATTATATTTATATCATGATCCCATATTTAAAAGTGTCTTTTAAAAATCGCGACCTAATAATATTTGTCAAATACAAAATTTCAATTATTTTTATTTGCCATGCTATGATATTAACAAATTTGGACAACAAATTGTTTAACCCACTTGGAACCTGAGGTAACTCTGGTCGGATCATCAGTACTGAGACAATTAAAGACCTCATAAAATAAATAAGTGGTCAAAATTTTGGCAGGTTCTACACAACAATGTTCGGAATTTAAAATGCGATATATCGGTGCATGTTTTGGTATACCCTCCTGATAAATGTCCAGACGCATTTTTGGCATTTTGAAGGTTTTGGTCGCATTTTCTAAGCGTACTGCTTGGAATTTAGAACTTTGGGTTTTTGGATGGTGATATACAACAGTACATAAAATATTTGATATAGGTTCATTTGGAAAAATGGGTTTGCGGAGACAGAAAAACATATTTGCAGAAATGTTTTAATATGGAACCATATCGATATTTTGAAGGTTTTATCCTCACTGAAATAGAAGTAAGACTACTTTACCATGTTTTTTAAAGGTTTCCCGCTCATTTTTCTAGCCCGTTAGTATATCTAGTTCCTTATAGTGGAGGGTATAATAATAATTCTATAAATTAGAAAATTATAGGATACCTTCCATAAAACATTCCGTCCAATGACAATACGTTTTCCGATGCACTTTACACTCTACGAATTTCCGAATTATCTACATAAAGGTGTAGGCCATTTTTAATACCTTCAACACACTGTGGGCATTATGTGTTTGTGTATATATTTGTAACAGGCAAAAGTAAACGAGATAGGCACATGGTTTCTTTTGATAATATGCATAGAATCACTTTCTGAGTCCATATACGCATGTCCGTCCGTCTGCCCAAGTTAAATTGTAAAAAAAGTACAGGCCGCATTTCTGATCCGATGTTGATGAAATTTGGTATAGGTCACTTATTTGGCCCAAGGAAAATCGGTCCAGATTAAGTTATAGCTCCTATAATATTTTCGTCCTATTTAATTTAAATGGTGACCCAATGTCCCTATATATCTTTCGATTTGAACGAAATTTGGAAATTTGAATTTGTTCTAGAATGATGTGTGTTAAGTTTACTTAAAATCGGTCCAGATTTAGATATAGCTCCCATATATATTTTCGTCCGATTTAATGTAAATGGTGTACCGAAGTCCCTATATATCTTTCGATTTGCACGAAATTTGGCATAGCGTAATGAATTAGGTCTAGACTGATGTGTGTCAAGTGTCCTGAAAATCGGTCCAAATTTAGATATAGCTCCCATATATATTTTCGTCCGATTTAATGTAAATGGTGTACCAAAGTCCCTATATATCTTTCGATTTGCACGAGTGAGTCGATTTGCGCAGGTCCGTCAAAGTATCAATCGCATATATGATCAAAATTGGATGAAATTTGCACAGCCCGCTTACTTGGTCCAAGAGCGAACCCTATTGAATTTGAAGCAAATCGGTTCCGATTTAGATATAGCGCCCTTGTATAGTTTCGTCCGATTTTATGAGAATTATGCACCAAACTCCTAATATTTGTCCGGTTGACACAAAATTTTACACAACATACTGAATTAGGTCCCGGTTGATGTTTGCGAAAATTTGTTCAAATCGGTTAAGATTTAGATATAGCTCCTATATATAGTTTCGTCCGATTTTATATGAATGATGCGCAAGCTCCTAATATTTTTCCGATTGAGACAAAATTATGCAATCGGTTCAGATTTACTTATAGCTCCCATATATTGCTTTGTCCGATTTTATGTGAATAATGCACCAAACTCACAATATTAATAAGATTGAGACAAAATTCCGCACAGTGTACTAAATTAGGTCCTGACTGATGAATGCAAAGTTTTATTAAACTCGGTTCAGAATTAGATACAGCTCCCATATATAGTTTCTCAGGATTTTATGTAAATAGTGAACGAAATTTCCATTATTTGTCCGATTGGGATAACATTTTGTATAACGAATGGAATTGAGTCAAAAATTATGTTGAAATCGGTCAATATTTAGATATAGGTTTTATATATATTTTTGTTTGTAAATGGTGAACCGAAGATTTTCTCGAAATTTGTCAGAGGTAATAAATTGTGACGTGTGTTAAAGATGCGTATTAAAGTTGCAAAAACGGTGCTCAATTAGGTCCATGTTTACATATAGCTCCCATACACAAGTTTGCTGGTACACAAATGCAATGTAATTTTTCATTGATTTTAGAATGGTATGTGTATGAGTATTTTTTTTAATTGGATAAAATAGATCACACATTTATTTTCACTCGCTTCCATCTCCATGGTCCTCCAAAGATGCTGTCTGTTCTATGTACAGAATATTTTATATATTAACATCTCTCGTATGTACTCTAAGTGGTGAAGGGTATCATATAGTCGGCCCCGTCCGACTTTTTAACTTTCCTTACTGGTTTTTATATTAATCATCTACTCATATTATATTTAGGAAAGAAAAAAATTACATTTTTCATTTCGCACCATCGTCCAATATCTTTTATATACTCATAGTAGTGAAGGCTATCATATAGTCGGCCTCGTCGGACTTTTGAACTTTCCTTACTGTTTTATAGTACAATGTTGATGACATATATTCTCAATCGATATTTATATCTTCGTAATAAAATGAATATTAAACCAAGTCGAACTTGTTCAAGTTCTTTTTAACTTCCCTATATCAAATTCTCGAATAGAATATTACAAACCAAACGAACATTATATAGAGGCTAAATATTGGATTTCGGGTTTAGTTTAGTGGAGCTTGACTCCAAGTTAAAAGCAATTGGGGAAAATGCCTTCTTTTGAGGACAATACAGTCCAATGAGTAGTTAATATCACTATTTTAGATTATTTAAACATTCTATTTTTTTCCAGCAAAACGATGTCATTAATACATACTATAGATCAAGGGATTATTTGACCAAAACAATAACTGCATTTTGAATAATTTGAAAAATTATATCTCTTAGGCTTTCATTTTAAAATATCACATACATATGCACTATTGCAGGCGCACTAATAATGTTGTATGCATTTATAATTAGATAAAATTGCAGTGGTGTGTTCGTGTGTTTTTATTTGGTAGGTTGGTGACTTGGGCCTACTAAACCAAACACAAGTTTTATAGCCGTTACCAATAAAATTATCCATTTAATATTTATCGCATGGCATGGATAACAGCTTTACCCATGCATGTAATACGTTTGGCGACAGTAGACCACCGGAATGGTTACGTTGACTGGCACTAGTGGAGTTGTCCCCCACCTCAATCATGAAACAACAAAAAGGAACACCACGGTTTCGAAGAATAAAACAAATATTCAAAATTTATAAAATTTGTGAGTTTGCTGGAAAGTCATTACATGCTGTAAATTTCATGTTTTGGGGTTTCGTGATGCGTTATGAATTTAAAATATTATGGTGTATTTTGTTTCTGGAAATTAATAATTATCCAATATGTATAAAAAATATGTTTTTTTTCTTTTGCGGGGAAGTACATTGGGGTGTTTAGATTCAAAACTTAAAATATTGGAAATGTGGTGTTTTAAATAATATTTTTCAAGGAGCATACCCGCGGTAAGAGTTAATTAAAACCAGTAAGGAAAGTAGTAAAGTCGGGCGGGGCCGACTATATGATACCCTTCACCACTTTGGGTAGATTCAACAGATTAATGCTAACAGACGTCGAATTCTGCAACTTTTTTATTTGTTCAGATATAGGGTTGCTTCTTACAATGGGACAAAATTACCTAAAATCGGCAAACAATATATATAGAAGCTCTATCCAAATCTGAACCGTTTTCAAAACTTTCCACATTTCAAAACTTTAGTACGTTGTGCAAAATTTGTGTGAAATCGGACGAAAATATATATGTAGAAGCTATATCAAAATCTGAACCGATTTCAATGAGAATTAGGCTAACTTATATTAACTACAGTTTACTGTTCAAAATTGTGTGGCAATCGGACAAACTACGGGTCTTTAGTGCACAATTTATATAAAATCGGAAGAAAAAATATATAGGAGCTACATATAAATCTGAACCGATTTTCAGGAAACTTTACACACATCACTCCAGACTCATTTCAGTACACTATGCCAAATTTCGTGCAAATCGAAATATGTATAGGAGCTATATATAAATCCAAGCCGATTTTCACGAAACTTAACGTGCACTATTCTAGACTTAATTAAGTAAGCTATGCCAAATTTCGTGCAAATCGAAAGATATATAGGGACTTTGGCACACCATTTACCAAAAATCGGGCGAAGATATATATATATATGAGCTGTATCTAAATCTGAACCGATTTTCACGAAACTTTGCACACATTATTCTAGACTTAATTCAGTACCCTGTACCAAATTTCGTGCAAATCGAATGATATATAGGGACTTTGGTAGACAATTTACCTTAACTCGGACGAAGATATATATGGGAGCTATCTCTAAATCGGAACCGATTTTCACGAAACATAGCACACATCTGTCTAGACTTAATTCAGTACGCTGTGCCAAATTTCGTGCAAATCGAATGATATATAGGGACTTTGGTACACAATTTACCTTAAATCGGACTAAGATATATATGGGAGCTATATCTAAATCTGAACCGATTTTCACGAAACTTTGCACACATTATTCTAGACTTAATTCAGTACCCTGTGCCAAATTTCGTGCAAATTGAATGATATATTGGGACTTTGGTGCATTGTTTACATAAAATCGGACGAAAATATATATGGGAGCTATATCTGAATCTGACTGCGATTTTCACGAATCTTAACACACATCATTCTGGACTTAATTCGGTAGGCTGTGCAAAAATTCGAGGAAATTAAAACATTTCCAGGGACATTAGTGGACTATTTATCTAAAATCGGGCGAAACTATATGGGAGCTATATCTAAATCGGAACCGATTTTCACGAAACTTTGCACACATTATTCTAGAGTTAATTCAGTACCCTGTACCAAATTTCGTGCAAATCGAGTGATATATAGGGACTTTGGTAGACAATTTACCTTAAATCGTACGAAGATATATATGGGAACTATATCTAAATCGGAACCGATTTTCACGAAATCATAATTCTAGACTTAATTCAGTACTCTGTGCCAAATTTCGTGCAAATCGAAAGATATATGTGGACTTTGGTGCACCATTTACATGAAATCGGACGAAACTATATATTTGAACTAAATATATCTAAATCTAGACCGATTTTCAAGAAACATGACAGACATAATTCTACGGTCAATTCAGAATGTTACGCCAAACTTCGTGGAAATCGAAAGATATATAGTAACTTTGGTGCACCATTAACATGAAATCGGACGAAAATATATATGGGAGCTATATCTAAATCTGAACCGATTTTCACGAAACTTGGCAGACATCATTCTAGACCTCATTTATTACGCTGTACCCAATTTCGTGCAAAGCGAAAGATATATAGGGACTTTGGTACACAATTTACCTTAAATCGGACGAAACTATATATGGGAGCTATATCTAAATCTGAACCGATTTTCACGAAACTTTGCACACACCATTTTAGACCTAATTCATTACGCTGTGCCAAATTTCGTGCAAATCGAAATATATGTAGGGACAATTTACCTTAAATCGGGCGAAAATATATATGGGAGCTATATCTAAATCTGAACCGATTTTTCCCAATTTCAATAGGGTTCGTCCTTGGGCCAAACAAATGAGCTGTGCCAAATTTCATCCAATTCGGATCATAAATGCGACCTGTACTTTGTTTACAATTTAAAACCAATAGACGGACGGACATGCATAAATCGACTCAGAAAGTGATTCTATGCATATTCTCAAAAGGAACCATGGGTCTATCTCGATTAATTTTGCCTGTTACAAACATATGCGCAAAGACATAATACCCTGTACCGCATTGTGGTGAAGGGTATAAAAATTCGTTGGTACATAAATAAATTATATGTTTTTTTTCAGGGCCCACCCTAATGTTCATTATGTTAATAACACAATTCATTCATTATTCCCCAAGAGAAGTATCTTTTAACAAAATTAAACACAATTACTACAATTCGATTTATGACAATTACTTCAAACTTCTAAATACTTAGTATTCTACGCAGTATGAAATAAATTTAATGTACACCTCCCACCCCGTCTCTATAATCAGAATGACAACTTAAAATACCCTCGATTTGGTGGCTACTTACATATAGCCGACCATTAATGTTCTTTTAATTGTTATTTTAAACTGATTTCTGTCCCCCTCACCCCAAACATTGGCGCCTTGATTCTGTCTGGACAAATCATAAATATTAAATCATATTTATTAGGTATATTCAATTGTAGGTTCGTCTACCACCTTTCCTATTTCAGAATTTCCTTGAAACAATTACAACAATAAATTTTGTTGGCGGTTTCCAACAATTTTCGAAATTCATTGTTAATTATTATTCAACATATGTTGTGGGTGAAAATTCTTGTAAATTGTGTTTATTAGGAAATGTAAGTTTGTGTCGAACAATCATTTTGAATATTAATATCATATGCTCTATGCTGACTGATGAAAATTTCCTGATACCAAGCAACACCAATTACAAGTTGTAAAATTTTAATGAGATGGTCATTTCGTTTGGTCTAAAATATTAAATAGGCAAAAGGTTCGGTGTTAATTTTGGGGGACTAGATCTTTTTGATGGTTCTATCATTTCAAATAGGCCATTCATTGCTTAACAATATGTTTGCCTTGTGTTTTTCAATGAGACGTGTCCTTACTTTGTGAATTAGGTAGGTGTGAAAATTATATATTCTCAACAGCCAACAATTAAAATTGGTTGGTAATTACAACATATTTAATTATTATTCTCTTTTCTGAATTAATATTCTCTTTAAAAGAAAAAACAAACAAAATAATTTAAGATAAAATTTATGACCATTCCTGTGAAAATTGACACACGACAATTGAATGAACATCCCAACATAATACATCTGTTCTAAAAATACAATACTATGGAATACATTTATTTCAATTATGTTGAGGATTGAATCGAATGAATATGTCGCAGAACTTTTTACCCTCCACTATGTGGTGATCATTCAAAATTCCTTAAATTTGTCAGTGTAATGATTATGAAGACAGTGTGAGTATAAATTGTCTGCTAGTATGTACTTGTTTCCTGCTCTGAAAATATGAAATTCTAAATTATAGACCCCCAGGTTGGGAAGTAAGATTTTGTATCTGAAAACCCCGAAAACAATTAAAAACGTCGACAAGTTCCACTGGGTCTATTATTATACCAAGCTAAATTTGTATCAGGAGAATATCAATTGAGGAGGTACCGTTATATAGGACAATCTTCAATGTTTTACACTTTGAGAGCTTTAGGGCAAGTTTTTCAAACGAATTTGGTGTAATTTGGGATTTTCGGTTCTCACACCTTCGTACAAATAAATTGTCAATTCGGACTGTATGATAGTCGACCCGTCCGACTTTACTTCACCAATATATATTCAACACTTCACCACTATATATGTATCCTAGCAGACATCGCATTTTTGAGAACCCATTGAAATGTAATTGGACGAAATTTAATATTTAATACTTATCTATAAGTGAACCGACTTAAATTAATCCATACACATGCCATTATGCAACCTATGCTACATTTTATTTCATTTGGGAAAACTTAGAGCCGTTTGTTTACAATAGGAACAATATATGCAAATTGATTTTAAACAAACTAAAACCAGTAAGGAAAGTAGTATAGTCGGACTAGGCCGACTATATGATACCCTTCACCACTTTGGGTATATCCTACATATGTATCCTAACAGACGTCGCGTTTTTGTTATACATCTATATCTGAACGGATTTCAGGGAAACTTGCCAGACACTAATTTATATTACTTTAGCACATTGTGTCAATCGGCTATGGATCTTTTCACGAAGCTTAGCAACATCATTTTAGACTTAATTCAGTACCCTATACAAAAATTCGTGCTAATCAAAAAATATATAGGGTCTTTGGTGCACCAATTAGATAAAATCGGACGAAAATATATATGGGAGCTATATCTAATTCTGAACCGATTTTCACGAAATTTTGCACACATCATTCTAGACTTAATTCTGTACGCTATGACAAATTTCGTACAAATTAAAATACTTCCAGGGACTTTGGTACACCATTTACCTAAAATCGGGCGAAACTATATATGGGAGCTATATCTAAACCCGAACCGATTTTCATGAAACTTAGCACACATTATTATATAAGCAACTCAGTACGCTATGCCAAATTCCGTGCAAATCGAAAGATATATAGGGTCTTTTGTGCACCAATTACCTTAAATCGGATGAAAATATAAATGGGAGCTATATCTAAATCTGAACAGATTTTCTCCAATTTCAATAGGGTTCGTCCTTGGGCCAAATAAGTCACTTGTGCCAAATTTCATCCAAATCGGATTACAATTGCGACCTGTACTTTGTTTAAAATTTAACATCAACAGACAGACGTACGGACTGAAGGACATGCATAAATCGACTCAGAAAGTGATTGTATGCATATTCTCAAAAGGAACTATTGGTCTATCTCGATTCCTTTTGCCTGTTACAAACATATGCACAAAGACATAACACCCTGTACCACAGTGTGGTGAAGGGTATAAATATCGGGTAAATAAAACAGGATCTTGGGGACTAATGTATATATGTGAGCTATATTAAAATTTGAACATATTTCAACGAAACTTCGCGGATATCAACTTGTAGTAATTCAATACGCTATGCAAAATTTTGTCTCAATCGGACAAACATTGGCATGATAGTGCTACATTTATCCCAGTTTATCCCAATCGGATCATAAATGCGACGTGTACTTTGTTCACGGACAGATGGACGGACAGGCATAAATCGATTTTTCCCAATTTCAATAGGGTTCGTCCTTGGGCCAAATAAGTGAGTTGTGCCAAATTTCATCCAAATCGGATAATAAATGTTTTGTTCATAAGGATACATGGACAGACGGACGGGCATGCGTAAGTCGACTTAAAAAGTGATTATATGCATATTCTCAAAAGGAACAATTTCTACCTCGTTTCCTTTGCTTGTTACAAACATATGCACAAAGACATAATACTCTGTACCACAGTGTGGTGAAGGGTATAAAAAGAAAAATTTAACCCGCTAAAATTCCGTGTGTTTTTGTCACAATTACGAACAGTATAAAAAATAAGGCTACCAAAAGCAATGGGGGTTTGGAACAGAACCGTTTCTCCATAACTGTGGCACGTACTTTGTTTGCAAACTATAATGGACGAACGGACGGTCTACACGCCCAGGTCGACTTATCTAATCTATATATGAGGATCAGTATACTAGGACCAATATTTCGCGACATTACTAATTCTTGAGGCCACAGACACTTATCATAACATAATTGTGAAGGGTATACATATCTAAAGGAAAATTTATATTTGTGTTATGTTAAAGCATGAACCTATGTGGAAAAATCACATTCAATTCTATCTTTTCCACTAGTTTTATATTTTAGATTCTCATTGGGCAGAAAAACTAACTATATATCAAAATAATATCAATGAATTAACTATTTCTTCACAGAAGTATATAATATGAGTAAATTTTCTTATATAGTCCCCATTGAAAAGTCACGTGATATTTTCGGTGTGTCCAAAGTCTTTGCCCAATCAACTAACCTGAATCTCCATAGTTTAATGGAGATTGACGCCATTTAAGGGAACCCCCCCATTCTCGATTTTAATTTTTCAATATTTTCAATGGGCTGGTAAATCAATACCAATGCTTGTTAAGGTTTGTAGCTTTGCACATATATAATTGAAGACTTAAACGAGAAGAAAAATAATTTACAAAAAATTTTTGTTATTGTTTTGTTGTTGTTTTTTGCAGTTAAAGAAAAGTCCTTATTTTTGATGGCGGGCATGATAACTCCTCACTGGAACATCGGAATCCGAAAATTCCAACGGTGTTAGAAAGAGTACATGTCTGGCTCTCGTATGAACTAGGATTATTGACTTCGCTCTAAAATTAACAAAATGGCGGACCTTTGAAAAAATATTTTTGGAAAATCGCCGATTTTTTACCAAAACCCAAGTTAAAAAATAAGGAAAATCTTCACCGAGTGGCTTAATCCTAGTTCATACGATAGCTATACACTCACAGAGAAACGTGTAAAAGTTTGAAATCGATTGGGTTATTAGTTTTTGAGTTATCGTGCCCGCCATTCCCAAAAAAATGATTAGAGAAAAACGCGTTTAAAGTTTGAGAAGCCCTTCAGCCGTCACTTGATGCTGACACACTAAATCGGCTATATCTTCAAGAGTTCTTGAGATTTTCATTTGAAAATTTGTAGGGACATTCTATAATTAGTGTAGATTCGAATTATATCAACAAAATTTTTGACCCCGAGAATGGGGGGGTCCCCTTAAGTGCCAAATTGCATCCAATTCGAATCATAAATGCGACCTGTACTTTGTTCACAAGAATTCATGCATTCTTGGACGGACATGGACAAAAGGAATCATGGGTCTATCTGGTTTCCTTTTTGGCTGTTACAAATATATCCACATAAGACATAATACCCTGTACCACAGTGTGGTGAAGGGTATAAATATTTAGTGATCTTTAGGGCAGCAGGGTAATCAAATACCATACTAACCAAGGAGGTGAACCATTAATCCTTCTGGACCTTCATAATTGTCGGGCTATGTCATGGTAAATTTTTTGTAGACAAGTTTAACGCCCAAAGAGAAATTTGGGCCAATTCGCTTTAAAATCGTGCCCTAAATACCGAATAATAGGTGTCAAATGGAGGCTATCATAAAAAGTAGACTGATATCGGCAATGCCAGGGAGATTATTTTCCGACTGGGAACTCAAAGTACCAAATTACAGTTAATTCACTTAAAAACGGCACGCTATATGATGGCTATCTTCAAATGTAGACCGATATCGATTAGAAGGGAGATTTGCTATCAAGTAAATTATAGTATCAAGTTACAGCTAAATCGTAATAATAATGGGGAGTACCATTATATGGGAGCAATATCCGAAATTTGAAGATTTCGAGGATTCCCGCCGATGTGACTGCTATTTGGTATAAAGGGTTCTTGAAAGCTGACTATATTAAAACCGTCTTGTTTGTGGATGTGTGAAATTTTGCACTACCGTCATTATTACTCCTAGGTTGATAGGTATATCGGTCTATTGGGCTATTATGGCAATGACACACGACACGTTCAACCGATTTGTCTGAAATTTCTTAGGTTTGGTTCTAACTGATTATACAATTTTACTACCAAAAATTATTAATAATATTACCGTAGACCCCATATACGGTACCCTCTATTTTGGGGGTTTTGGACACGTTGGAACCAACGAAAACCAGTAAGGAAAGTAGTAAAGTCGGAAGGGGCCGACTATATGATACCCTTCACCACTTTGGGTATATTCGAAAGATTAATCTTAACATACGTCGCATTTTTAAAGGACCAGTAAAATTAAAGTGGATTCATAAACATGTCATTCTGCAACCTATACTAACTTTTTCATTTGGTCAGATATAGAAGCAATATCTAAATCTGAACCGATTTCAGGAAAACTAACACACATCTTTCTAGACCTAATTCATTACGCTGTGCCAAAGATATATAGGGACTTTGGTGCACCATTTACATAAAATCGGACGAAAATGTATATAGGATATATATATAAATCTGAAAACGGATTTTAACGAAATTTAACACACATATTTCTAGACTTAATTCAGTACGCTATGCCAAATTTCGTGCAAATCAAAGCATATTTAGGGACTTTGGTGCACCATTTACCCAAAAACGGACGAAAATATATATGGGAGCTATATATATAAATCTGAACCGATTTTTCCCATTATAAATAGGCTTCGTCTTTGGGCTAAATAAATTCGAATCAAAAATGCGACCTGTACTTTGTTTACAATTTAACATGGACAGACAGACGGACATGCATAAATCGACATAAAAAGCGATTCTATGCATATTCTCAAATAGAACCATGTGTCTATCTCGTCTCCTTTTGCCTGTTACAAACATATGCACAAAAACATAATACACTGTACCACAGTGTGGTGAAGGGTATAAAAATGGGACTTGGAACTTGGTTGTTTTTCGATTCCACACGCTTGTGCTTAGTGCATGTTACAGAGACACGTTACATGATTTTCTTTGAGTTTTTATCTAGCCAACAAAAATCTCACGTCTCCTTATACGTTACAGAAATTTCACTTCATATTAGTTTTATTATTACTACCTCACCCTGTGCAACCCTATTCAATTCATAAGAAATTGAAATGAATAACAAGGCAATAAACAAATTGCATATCATTACGATATGTAATGAGCTGCGTATACAATGAAAAAGTAACGACTTTACTTATTTTGGAGCGAAATAATAATGGATATCCTATAAGACCAAAAACACATAAAGACCGTCATAAAAAGCTATGACCACATTATGAATTGTGCGCGTATATAAAAAATATCACATTCAAATGAAATGCATAATGTGGAACATGTGAAAATTTATGACGTTAGGTTTTTTTATGAGTTTAATTTTTGGAAAATATTTATTATTCCATATACAACAAATGTTTATTCAAAACGTTTTCTTGTACCTTTTTCGAGGTATATGTAAGGTATAGCGTTGATCATAAATTAATGTCATATTGCGTATATATTTTGTTGATTTCTGTACAATAATTTCTTTGATTTGATTTCATTATGAACACGTTCAAGTTTCGTCGTCTGTTGGGAATAAAAGCGCAGAACGTGTAGCGCCACAGTTCCTGTCATTAAAATTTTTAGTGTATGTTATTTATGCTTAACTTCAGTTATACTAATTTTATTGCCTTTTGTTCTTATAAGGGTTAATATTTGATGTGGTTTCTTTTATTTGATTTATTTTAGTTGCAGAGGACACATTTTGTGGGTGTTCCAAAATATCGTAGGGTATTGTTGTAATGAATTTCAATTACTTGTAACAAAATAAACTGTTCGTTTTTAGAAAATTATTATTGTAAATTGTTTAATAAGTTATGAGAATAATTAAATACTAACCCCTCATTACTTTCTATACAAAGTAAAACTGAAGGTGTCCAATAGTTCCTTCTTCTAGGAATATTTTGAAAAATAGTTTCAGTCTATTATTACTGATTTTCTTATCATCTTTCAGATACCTGTTGAATATTTAATTAACACAACCAATTACTTGTTATTAGTATTTTTGAAGGACAATTACAATAGTTATAATTATAAAAGTTAAATACACAATATATCGATTGGTGAACTATGTATATTCGGTACAGGGTATTATGTCTTTGTGAATATGTTTGTAACAGGCAAAAGTAAACGATATAGACCCATTGGTTCCCTTTGAGAATATGCATAGAATCACTTTCTGAGTCGATTTATGCATGTCCGAACGTCAGTCTTTCTGTCTGTTGATGTTAAATTGTAAACAAAGTACAGGTCGCATTTTTAATCCGATTTGGCTGAAATTTGGTACAGCTCATGTATTTGGCCCAAGGAAGAACCCTATTGAAATTGGGAAAAATCGGTTCAGATTTAGATATAGCTCCCATATATATTTTTGACCGATTTTTGGTAAATGGTGCACCAAAGTCCCTGAAAATCTTTCGATTTGTACAAGTTTTGGCATAGCGTACTTAATTAGGTCCAGAATGATGTGTGCCAAGTTTCGAGAAAATCGGTTCAGATTTAGATATAGCTCCCATATATAGTTTCGTCCGATTTAAGGTAAATGGGGCACAAACGTCCCTCTACATCTTTCGATTTACATGAAATTTGGCACAGAGTACTGAATTAGTTCCGGAATGACGTGTGCCAAGTTTTGAGAAAATCGGGTCAGATTTGTATATAGCTCCTATATATTTCCGTCCGATCTAAGGTGAATGGATCTGCAAAGTCTCTAAATATCTGTCGATTTGCACGAAATTTGAATAGGGTACTGAATTAGGTCCAGAATGATGCGAGCTATGTTTCGTGAAAATTGGTTCAGAACTAGATATAGCTCCAATATATATTTTCGACTGATTTAAGGTAAATGGTGTACCAAAGTCCCCATATATCATTCGATTTGCACGAGATTTTGCATAACGTACTGAATTGTGTCTAGAATGATATCTGTAAAGTTTCCTGAAAATCGGTTAAGATTTAGATATAGCTCCCATATATATTTTCGCCCGATTTAAGGTAAATGGTGTACCAAAGTCCCTATATATCATTCGATGTGCATGAAATTTGGCATAGCGTACTGAATTAAGTCTAGAACAATGTGTGTTAAATTTCGTGAAAATCGGTTTAGATTTAGATATAGCTCCCTTTTATATTTTCGTCCGATTTTAGGTAAATAGTGCACCAAAGCCCCTATAAACCTTTGATTTGCACGAACCCAAAGTGGTGAGGGGTATAATATAGTCGGCCACGTCCGACTTTACTACTTTCCTTACTGTTTGTAACACATCGATTTACACATTTACGATCCTATAAAAGTATTTATAACCATTTTCCGTCCATCTGTCTGTTGTAATCAAGGAATTGAGATAGTGCACTGAAATTTTGCATTGACTTCGAAAATGGGATATTTATTGGTTAACATTTTGGTATAACACGTTTTTCGCCAAATCAACTATTTCCGATAACCCCCATATAACGACACCTCCAAATGTTCGGTATTTTGGGGACCTTGGACACGCCTTTTAGCGAAATGCGTTGCAATATGTGTTCTTATTAGGAACCAAATCACCTTACTAAAATAATTCAATATCAGTTCACTCTTAGGTATAGCCCCCATATAATGGGACTGTCTGATTTTCGATATTTTGGACATTTTTCAACCGAGTTCAACCCGGTTTACCCCCATGTAACGATACTCACAAAATTCCGGTATTTTGGGGGGTTTGTACATGTTTTTCAACCGATGAGGCTGTAATTTGGTATTTGCGATTCTTATTTGATAGCAAATCTTACTAACCAAAAATATTAATATTCTTCTATTTTTGGGGGTAGACCTTTTTTTATACCCTTCAGCACAAGGCTAGATGCTTATAAAATGTATCATTCCATTTGCAAAACCTCGAAATATCAAACTGAAACCCCACAAAGTATATTAATTGTCTGTTCAAATCACGATGAAATTAATCAAAAAGTTTTTTCCGGTAGCCCTCATATAACCCAGAATGTCTCTATTTTGCCGCGTTTTTAAGCAGGTGTAATTTGGTCACAGGCGTGCATTTGAAATGCCTTAAGTCGGTCGGTACCTTTGTTTGTGGACCATGTTATTGTTCTGGTTGTTCATGCTCAAAAGAAATAATGTTTCAGACTACTGACACTTAGGTTAAAAAACTAGGGTAGGAACTTTATGATACCGACATTTTTTACCCATGGGAGTGGTATTATTATTTTATGACTGTCACTAATTATTAAAAGCAAGATGTCTTTTTGCAACCTATGATACATTTAATTTCATTCGGCAGATTTAGAGTCGTCTGCGTAACATAGGAAAAATTTATTGAAAACGATTTATAGCAAAATTGATACACGCTATACTGTTAAAAATTTAATTTAAATTAGACACACGTTCGAAATACATCTTCACTAATTTCAACACACAAAAACGTCATTTATGTCTCAATTTGATACGTGGTTCAAAATTTCGTGTAAATCGGAGTTTGGTGCCCCATTTATGTAAAATCGGACGAATATATATGTATATCGAAATCTGAACCGATTTTGTCGAAACTTGCTAAATTTCATTCTAGACCTCATTCAGTTCGCTATGCCAAGTTTCGTGCAAATCGTGCACATTACTCTAGATTTAAATTAGTACGATATGGCAAATTTCGTGCAAATCAAAATATAGATATGTAGTTTGGTGACCATTTACCTTAAATCGGACGAAAATACCAATTTTCCCGAAACTCACCACTCATCATTCTAATCGGACGCAAAAATGAATGGGAGCTATATCTAAATCTGAACCGATTTTCACGAAACTTTGCACGCATCATTCTAGACTTAATTTAGTACACTATGCGAAATTTCGTGCAAATCGAAATATATATAGGGACTTTGGTACACAATTTACATTAAATCGGTCGAAGATATATAACTAAATCTGAACCGATTTTTACGAAACATAATACACATAATTCTAGACCTTATTCTTTACGCTGTGCCAAATTTCGTGCAAATCGAAAGATATATAGGAACTTTTGTACACAATTTACCTTAAATCGGACGAAGATATATATGGGAGCTATATCTAAATCTGAACCGATTTTCACGAAACATATTCATTACGCTGTGCCAAATTTCGTGCAAATCGAAAGATATATAGGAACTTTTGTACACCATTTACCTTAAATCGGACGAAAATATATATGGCAGCTATAGCTAAATCTGAACCGATTTTTCCCAATTTCAATAGGGTTCGTCCTTGTACCAAACAAATGAGCTGTACCAAATTTCATCCAATTCTGATAATAAATGCGACCTTGTTTACAATTTGACATGGAAGGGCTGGAAGTCTTCTTATAAGTGGGCTATAGGTCTTCTCATAGAAATGCTGGAGGTATTATTATAGATGAGCTAGAGGTCTTTTTATAGCAGGACTTGTGGTCTTCCTTTAGATGGACTGGAAATCTTCTTAAATATGCACTTGATGTCTTCTTATAAATAGGTTGGAGTCTTCTATAGATGGTTGTCTTCTTTTAGATCGCATGGTGTCTTCTTTTTGATGGTCTGGAGGTCTTCTTATAGAAGGGCTACAGATGAGCTTTTATATGGGCTGGAGGTCTTCTTGTAGAAGGGCTGGAGGTCTTCTCTAAGAAGGACTGGAGGTCTTCTTTTAGATGAGCTGGAGGTCTTCTCTTAGAAGGACAGACGGACGGACGTACATGCATAAATCTACTCAGAAAGTGATGCTATGCATATTCTCAAAAGGAACCATGGGTCTATCTCGATTATTTTTGCCTGTTACAAACATATGCACAAAGAGAGAAACCTATATTTAGGAACTATATCTAAATCTGAACCAATTTGTATACCCTTCACCACACTGTGGTACAGGTATTACGACTCTGTGCTTATGTTTGTAAAAGGCAAAAGAAATAGGCCCATGGTTCCTTTTGTGAATAATGCAAACAGTTAATTTCGTCCGATTCCATTTCAATGGTCCCCAAAGACGCTATGTCTATTCTATCTACAGTATATTGTACATATGAACATATGTTGTATGTACCCAAAGTGGTGAAGGGTATCATATAGTCGGCCCCGTCCGACTTTTGAGCTTTGTTGTAATCACTCTAGCGTCTATACGGATTGAGATAGATCGCCAAAATTTTGCAGAGAGTCGTCTTTTGGCCGAACTTAACGCTTATTCACTTGTTTTCTTTTGATTCTAATTTGGCAACAAAGCTCACTACCCAAATTTATTAATATTTAAATATCTGATGAACCGGCTTCAATCAAACAGTACTCATACATTATCATCCAAAAACTAAGCCCACCCTTAGGACATTTTTAGATAATTTATTAAGATTTTTTTCTGGAGGACATTCGCACATACTTTACGCAAAAATATTAATTATATCAGGTCATATTGCTTCCAAGCTATTTTTCCGGCTTCAAATAAGTCTTCTTCGTTTTAATATTTTGTTGGTCAATTTTTGAGTTCCAGTGAGACAAAGAGCCAAAACATGCGCTAAAAATGGTACAGGAGTGGTTTCTTCAATAGTTAGATCGAAGTTTTTGGTTACATGGTGCACCATTTACATAAAATAGGCCGAAAATATGTAAACGACTTATACCCAAATCTAAGATTCAATTGAATATGTCTTCCAAAATATCGTGTAAATAATTACATATTTATGTCGGTCTCAAAAAATCGGGTATATCTTATTCCAGCTCTTTTGATTTGAAAGTGCGCCTAAAATCTGCAAAATAACGAAAATTGACGGTAGCGTCCAATTGGAGCTATATCAAACCGTGAACCGATATGCATAATTTTCAATAACAAACATCCCACATGTAATAACATTGCTCAATCTATATCGTGATTCCAAGAGAGGGATGTCTAAATCGAATAACCCTTGTGGTAGAGGGTATACTTATTATGGCATCGTGATACAACTTTACATCTATGATTTCTCGAGAGACAGTTTCAATGTGTTACACTAAAGTGACTTACAGATTACCTTAGGTCACACTTTACCCTCATATGTTCACTTCCTTGTTTGTCATTTAATATTTACTTACCAGTTAGACCTTTTTGACATGCTTTGCTAGGAAAAAGGTGATAATTTCTTAGTTGCTGTTGTTGTTAATGTATTTCTTGTAGTTGTGACATTGCATATCATTTGAAGTAGCATCTTTTTTACAAATGTACCATAAATAACTCAAGACACGCTTCATTACAACCGACAACAACATCACAAAACATTGCCACTTTCCAATGAAAGATGTGACCGGCAGCCGCCTAAGAAGTCACACAAGGAAAACAAAATTGTAGCAATTTCTAAGAAAACACGCTCCAAGTGAGAATACTAAATGCATACCCGCCTGAGCTAAAGATGTTAAATGTGCATGTCAAGCCGCGTAGGGGCGAAGGGTAGCTCAAAAACCACATATTTGAAGGCGTTAAGTAAAATTTCTAATATTCGAGTGTTAATTGAAAAGTAATTCGTGGAAATTAAAAAACAACACAACATGTTGATGTAAACAATTTACAGAGAGTGTTGGCTGATGATGATGACAATGAGGGTGGGAGGGTCATGACATCGTTTACTGCATGGAGTTCAACATAAACTGATTGAATTTCATGGCTGACTGTTTTGTTATTGCTACCGAATTCTGGGGAAAACATATCACTTACATGGAAATATGTTGTAGAGGCGCATGTATGGCCTTAAAAGGAGAGGGGGATTCATTGTGTGGTTTACTTCCATGATGACGGTGGTGGCAGTGATGGTGCTAGGTCTAGGTGGACAATTTCTAAATTATGGATACCCTTACGTGCCATAAATTTTTGAGTTCATATATTTTTTGGAAATATAAAACCATAACAATTATTTTTTTCTCTTCTGGAAATTATTTATTGTTGACACGTTCCGGTTATAATTTTAAGAAACATTTTTCCGAATACCCCAAATAATTAGTGACTTTGGATTCATGTAATTTCTAAAAAATTATACTCATAATAATAACAATAAACGAAGAGAGTCGAAGTATGCATACATAAATATTAATATTGCCTTATCGTAGATATCTCTTAATAAATGTAATAAACGAAAAATTATTTCTTATTAAGAATTTGTGTAATCAGTTTTCTTTAGATTTGGCTGTGTGTGTTCCAGTCTAAAATGCATTAAGAATTTGTAATAGAATTGTTCTTTATTTCTAGTAATATAAAATATATTATGAATTATAATTTGTGTATAATTTTGTATTTATAACTTACAAAAGAAAAATATTAATTTTTTGTCCCACTCTATAAAATTTTCAGATTTTGGGTTCATTACAATTAATATTTTTGTTATGAGTGGAATAGAAATTGTTTATTTGAAAGACAACCAGGGTGGTACTGCTTAATAATCAATCAACAGGTTTTATAAAGGTATTTAATTCGAAAAAATATATTTCAAAGGAAAAAATAATTTCGTTCCAATAAAATACAATTTGACGGACAATATGAAATTATTTATGAATTTGAATTTTTTTCAACAGAATAGTAAAATTTTATTGTTCGAAGATTTCAAGTATAGATATTATATTTTATATTAGTAAGGAAGATATACAATATTAAGAATTTTAACGCTAGATTTACGCAGTAAGTTAACGTCGAATGGTCCGTTCGTGTGATATTATAAAATTAATTTGCTGCAAGTTCTTAGCCTATCACAGAAAAAAGACAACTCCTTCATATAGAAACAGGTGATCAAGAAAGAAGCATCTGCAATTTTTATACCCTTCACCACACTGTGGTACAGGGTATTATGTCTTTGTGCATATGTTTGTAACAGGCAAAAATAATTGAGATAGACCCATTGTTCCTTTTGAGAATATGCATAGAATCACTTTCTAAGTCGATTTATGCATGTCCGTCCGTCCGTCCGTCCGTCTGTCTGTCTGTATGTCTGTCTGTCCATGTTAAATTGTAAACAAAGTACAGGTCGCAGTTATGTTCCGAATTGGATGAAATTTGGCACAGGTCACTTATTCGGCCCAAGGACGAACCCTATTGAAATTGGGAAAAATCTGTTTAGATTTAGATATAGCTCCCATATATATATTTAACCGATTTAATGTAAACGGTCCCTATATATCTTTCGATTTGCACGAAATTTGATACAGGCTAATCATTTAGGCCTATAATGATGTGTGCCAATTTTCGTGAAAATCGGTCCAGATTTAGATATAGCTCCCATATATAGTTTCGTCCGATTTCATGTAAATGGTGCCCTAATGTTCTTATATATCTTTCGATTTGCACGAAATTTGGTATAACGTACTGAATTGAGCCAAGAATGATGTCTGCCAAGTTTCGAGAAAATCGGTCTAGATTTAGATATAGCTCCCATATATAGCTTCGTCCGATTACATGTAAATGGTGCACCAAAGTCCCTATATATCTTTCGATTTGCACGAAATTTGGCATAACGTACTGAATTGAGTCTAGAATGATGTCTGCCAAGTTTCGAGAAAATCAGTCCAGATTTCTATATAGCTCCCACATATAGTTTCGTCCGATTTCATGTAAATGTTGCACCAAAGTCCCTATATATCTTTCGTTTTGCACAAAATTTGGCATAACGTACTGAATTGAGCCTAGAGTGATGTCTGCGTTGTTTCGTGAAAATCGGTCCAGATTTAGATATAGCTCCCTTTTATTATAGATTGATTTTAAGTAATTGACGCACAAAGAACCAATAGGAACAAAACGTTCTGAAATTAGTATAACCTATCCTGTGACAAGTTTGTTTGAGATCGCCTCATGTTTGGATAGAGCTTCCATATATATTTTCGCCCGATTTCAAGTAAATTGGGCATCAAACTCCTCATGTTAGTCAGTTTGACATCAAATTTTGCACAACGTACAAAATTGAGCATAGAATTATGTAGTTGCGTTT
>NW_026883564.1:0-5121 GCF_032173495.1 Musca vetustissima
TACCAACAATTATTGTTGTAAACCATAACGTATACCAAATACAAATTTCAGCAATTTTTAATGGAGATTTGTCCTAAAATCGTAAAATCCCAAAATGAGGACCGATTTTGTTGATATGAGGCCATCACCGACGTACACATGATTTTATTTGGGTGGTGGGGTGGAAGCTGCTGGTTTAATATGGATATTGTCATAGCAGAAAAAACATTTCTATGTGTAGGTTCCTGCAGGCTATTACATCGTGCAGGAAATACCTTACAGTTGGAGTTGTAATTATTTCAACTTCTATGCAAAATTGAGGACTTATATACATAGCTCTATTTCTAACCAAACATTTTGGCATCACAATACATTCCTTCACGCTAGATATTAAAAATTCCGAAAATGGGTAGGTATCACAATATGCTGGGGCCCTTATATTATATATCACAATAACAAACTGGGGGCCCTTATATTATATATCATTCTCGAACCTGGCCGTTTTTTATCTCAGTATCCACCGAAGGTAGAAATATTAAAGCAGATGGCTAAATCGTCATACAATTTTATATTTTGAGTACAGAATATATACATTACTATGGTGGAATGCGAAAACGCGGAAAAATCAGATAACTATGGTAATATGAACCAGTAAGGTTTATTCGTTTGTTACAATGGGACAAAAGTATGAAAATCAACTTCAAACAAATAGCAATAGGCCATTTGTTGGGTTATGTCTGTACTTCTAGAAAACGCAACTACGTTTTTCTATGCTAAATTTCATGTCAATCTGACAAACATGTGGAGTTTACTTAAAATCGGACGAAAATATATATGGAAGCTATATCCAAATATGAACCGATTTCAACGAAACTTATCACTAGACCTCGGATTTTGCATATTTGCATATTTTTTAATAATGAAGATATCGAAATTCTGATTAGACACAAATTCGTTTCAAAGGATTTAGAATTATTTGAAGGGTTCATATTTTTTAATTTTTTGCATATAATGCATATGCACGAGATATGCAAAAAATATGCAAAATATTGGATATGGTATGCAAGGTCGATATGCGATATAAATGCAAGAATATGCAAAAATATGCAAAAAAAAAAATGCAAAATATGCAGAATATGCAAAACTATGCAGAATATGCAAAAATACGCAGAATATGCAAAATATAGGCAGAAATATGCAAAAATATTCAGAATATGCACGGTAAGCTAGTTATCACAGGTTAGGTCATAATAATTTCAGTACGTTTTGTTCCTATCAGCCATATATTGGTTCCTTTGAGCGTCAATTACTTCAAATCAATAGATAATATATAAGGGAGCTGTATATAAATCTCAACCGATTTTCACGAAATTTGGCACACACCATTCTGAACTAAATTTAGTATACTATGCAAAATTATAACTTTGGTACATTATTTGCATTAAATTGGAGGAAACTATATATGGGAGCTATATCTAAATCTGCACCGATTTTCACGAAACTTGGCAGACGTCACTCTAGGCTCAATTCATTACGCTATGCCAAATTTCGTGCAAATCGAGAGATATATAAGCAGAGATGGTCCGTCAGAAATAGTGACGTAACTGACATACATTTCCGACGTATAATACATACGTCAGAAATGTCGGAAACCAACTCAAAACCAATAGGTTTTTGACAAAATAGTTTTTTTTATTAATACATTTGGAAATAACGTATGCTTTATTCAAATCCATATCAAATTTCAAAATTTTCTTCTCCAAAAAGTTTAGAATTTTTTTATCAGTTCTAGGAAGGAATAGTCAAATATATGTAGAAATTATATATGGTATATGGTAATAATATTCAAATAAATGACGTTTACTACATTTTTTACATTTTATACAGTTATGTGTCGTTTTCGAAGTTTACACCTTTTTGACAGTCGAAAACCTAAAAAAACGTCACACGGACCATCCCTGTATACAAGGATTTTGGTGCACCATTTACGTAAAATCGGACGAAAATTTATATGGGAGCTATATCTAAATATGGACCGATTTTCACGAAACTTGGCAGACTACACTCTAGGCCCAATTATGTACGTCGTGCCAAATTTCGTGAAAATCGAAGGATATATGGGACTTTGGTGCACCATTTACATTAAATCGGACGAAACTATATATGGGAGCTATATTTTAATCTGCAGCGATTTTCAAGACACTTAGCAGTCGTCACTATAGGCTCAATTCAGTACGCTATGCAACATTTCGCGCAAATCGAAAGATATATTGGGACTTTGGTGCACCATTGACGTAAAATCGGCCGAAAATATACATGGAAGCTATATCTAAATCTGGACCGATTTTCACGAAACTTGGCAGACATCACTCTAGGTTCAATTCAGAACGTCATGCCAAATTTCGTGCAAATCGAAATTTGGTGCACCATTCGGACGAAGATATATATGGGAGCTATATTTAAATCTGAACCGATTTTTCCCAATTTCAATAAGGTTCGTCCTTGGCCCAAAAAAGTGAGCTGTGCCAAATTTCATCCAAATCGGATTATAAATGCGACCTGTACTTTGTTTAGAATTTAACACCAACAGACGGACGAACGGACGGATATGCATAAATCGACTCAGAAAGTGATTCTATGCATATTCTCAAAAGGAACTATGGTTCTATCTCGGTTCATTTTGCCTGTTACAAAAATATGCACAAAGACATAATACAACAGTGTAGTGAAGGGTATAAAGGGGGTTATATGGGGACTACCCAAAAAGGGGGCGAATATTAATATTATTTTTGGTAGAGAGATTTGTTATAATTTTTGTGGAGATATTTAGTACCCAATAAGAATCTAATGTAGCAATTTTCAGCGTATTCGGAGGATATCCGAAAATTGACCTTTATTTATAATTTTTTGTGGAGAAATTTGGTACCTATTAAGAACCCAATGTATTAAATTAAATACTGGCAGTTGGGGGGGGGGGGGGGTTTACTGTTATATGGGAGGTATGCCTAAACGTGGACCGATATATCCCATCTTCGAACTTGACCTGCCTGCAGACAATCTATGCAAAATTTCAGCACCCTATCTCAATTCCTTCAGAAGATATCGTGATTACAACAGACGGACAGACAGACGGACGGACAGGCGGACGGCAAACCCAAATCTTGCTCAGTTTACCCCAAATCGCATTAAGTAATACAGGGTTATCAAAACGTAGTACAACCAGTAAGGAAAGTAGTAAAGTCGGACTGGGCCGACTATATGATACCCTTCACCACTTTGGGTATATTGTACATATGTATCCTTTGCAATTGTATGTCAATGTTCCCTCGAAGGAACATACTCATGTCTTTCTGAAACCTATGATAAATTTAATTTCATTCGGGCAGATTTAGAGTCGTCTGCGTAACATGGGACAAATTTATGGAAAACGATTTAATCGGACAAACATTAGGAGATTGGTGCACCATTTACATAAAATCGGACGAAACTATATATGGGAGCTATATCGAAATCTGAACCGATTTTCCCGAAATTTAACACACATCTTTGTAGACTTAAATTAGTACACTATGGTACTTTGGTGTACTATTTATCTAAAATATATATGGGGGCTATATTAAAATCTGAAACGATTTTTTCGTCTTTGAGTAGTACTAAATTCCATCTAATTCGAATCATAAAATGCGACATGTACTTTGTTTACAAGTTAACATGGACAGACGGACAGACAGACATTCATAAATCGATTTAGAAAGTGATTCTATGCATACTCTCGAGAGGAACCATGTGTCTATCTCGTTTTCTTTTGCATGTTACAAACATATGCACAAAGATATAACACCCTGTACTACAGTGTGGTGAAGGGTATAAAATCTTCTAGTATTTGGGGTTCTGAGAATCGATCCCAAGGTGTGATTAGGTCTTACTTCTTCGAAAACGATAATGAAACGACTCTCACCATCAATGTCATCCTAGAGGAGTTAATTTTATTGAAATAAATTCTAACATACAACGCCGCTTCTTTTGAAGTTATCGATAAACCGTATATAGGCTTATACTCCCAGAAAAAGTGTAAAGATAATACCTCTTGTTCGACCCACGAAGCGGAAAATTTTTAGGGTTAATTTAACAAAGCTGCCATTTTCTGCAATATGCGAGGGAATGTTTGAAAATTAATCGTCGCCAATTTCTCTGCATGTAAGTAATGTTAATCGAAAACACTAAATGCCTTGACAAAAAAGAAAAAACATTTCACAATACATCTGCCAAATATATTATCAGATGAATATCTGTATTTTATTTTTATTGTGCTTGTATTAGTGAATGCGATATCATGACAGTCACTGCCAACAATTTCATTAAACATTTTTTACGGGCCAACATTGTTGATCATAAAAATATATTTTATTGTACACCAAAAAGCATGGCAGGACCTACAGCGTACATAAATATTTAATTTATATCACGATAACAGACAAGTGTTGAACAAACATTTGAAGGGCCATGCCATGAAAATGAAAGACTACAGTGAATTTATAAAGCTTGACCTGTGGTAGATGAAGCGTTTGACGGCGTTCAAATTTTTGAATTTAAATTTTGAGTGTTTTATTTATTTCCTTTAAAATTAAATTTTATTTTATAACAGTGTTTTGCTTGTACAAATGTGAATAAACCTTTCAGTTTTTATGTCTGATCATGCGTATATAAATCGGTTATAATTATCTTCAATTTACATTCCATATAACGGGGCTTTTATACCCTTCTTTTTGAGAATATGCATAGAATCATTTTCTGAGTCGATTTTTTTAGATCCGAATTGGATGAAATTTTCTACAGGTGATTTATTTGACCAAGGACGAACCTTATTGAAATTGGGAAAAATCCGTTCAGATTTATATATAGCTCCCATATATCGTTCCGTCGGATTTTAGGTAAATGATGCACCAAAGACCCAAAGTTGAGCCGATTGGATCAAAATGTTGCACAACGTGTGTAAAGTTTCGTTGAAATATAGTTCCCATATACAGTTTCATCCGATTTTAAGTAAATGGTGCACCAAAAACACAAAATTGGGTTGTTAATATCACGTGCAAAGTTTTGAAAGATTGTTGAAATCGGTTCTGATTTGGATATATTTCTTAT
>NW_026883565.1:0-5188 GCF_032173495.1 Musca vetustissima
CTTTGGAAAACATGGCCTAGCCACCGGTTCGCTTCAGCTCGATACGCCTGACTATGTCGATGTCCATGTATATATGGTAAAACTCGTGGTTCATTCGACGCCGATATACGTCGTCGACGCAGATTAGCCCGTAAATCTGCCGTCATGTAGAGTGTGAGTTTGGTCTGGCGAGAGGTGGCCTTGTTTTTGAATTGCTTAAACAGACCATAGTAGCATCGGTTGACCATCACTATCCTTATCCGAATTTCAAAACTGATGTTATTCGTTTTATTTATGGCCGTACCAAGGTATATAAAATCTTTGACTACCTCGAAGCTGCAGTTCTCAAGTTCCACAGTTCGGTCTTCTCGCCATTTACTGCCAGACCCCCACTTTGGCAGACTCCTTCTCAATTTGTTCAAAGGTGGCTGTTACCGCTCTCAATGTTCGACCCATTATATCGATGTCATCGGCGTAGGCGAGTAACATGTGTTGTTTGGTGAACAGAGTGCCATTTCTGTTCACCTTTGCCTCTCGTATGACCTTTTCCAGCAGGATGTTAAAAAGGTCACACGACAAACTGTCACCTTGTCTTAATTCTCGTTCGGTATTAAAGGGCTCCGAGATGTGCTTTCCGACTTTAACTGCTGATCTTGTGTCTGTTAAAGTTATCCTGAATAGGCGAATTAATTTTGCAGGAATGCCAAACGCAGACATGGCCTTAAACACCTCTGAACGGATAGGGCTGTCGAATGCGGCATTATATTCAAAGAATATGTGAAATGTGTCGATGTGTTTTTCGTGGGTTTTTTTTCCAGGATTTGGCGCAGAGTGATAATCTGGTCAATGATGGATATGCCAGGTCTGAAGCCACATTGGTATCGTCCAATAATGTCATGGACCATTGGCTTCAGTCGTTGACACAGTACGCTGGATAGCACTTTATATGCGATGGGAAGGAGGCTAATACCTCTATAGTTGGCACATATCGTCTTGTCTCCTTTATTGTGCACGGGACATGGGATGCTGAGGTTCCAATCATTGGGCATTCATTCCTCTAGCCAAATTGTACTAATCAGCTGGTGCATGCTCCTTACCAGCATCTAACCACCAGTCTTGAATAGTTCGGCTTGTAAACCATCGGCGCCTGCTGCTTTATGATTCTACAGCCGATTGATTGCTATTCTGACTTCATCTTGGCTAGGTGGTATACACTCTATACAGTCATCTATTATTATTGGTTCTAGGGTATCCACTTCACTGCTGCTATTTGATACCTGAAGTTTTTCAAAAGGCTCCTTCCAAAGCCTTCTGTTTGGTGTTTTGCCCGTTGGTAAAATTTTCGAACTTCATTCGGACTCCAGTAAATTTCGATTTGTCACGCTCACGTTTTTCTTGCTCTTTTTTTTTTTTTTTTTGAAATTACGTTTCTCCTCTCTCCTTTTCTACCGATAGTTCTCCATCGCATATATGGTGCTACTGTCCGCAGGGTTGCCCTCTACGCTGCGTTTTTCATATCAGTAGTATTACGACACTCCTCATCGTACCACGGATTTCTTGATGGTGGTCTTTGGTACCCAAGTGTTGCTTCTGCTGCGCTACTTATCCGAACAAATTCGTGGTAACTTTTCGAGACAATCAGAACTAGTTCGTAGTATACTCTAGTTTAATAAACATTTTTGTTGAACCAAAAAAACTATTCCCAGGAAAGAACTACTGGAACTATACCCTGTATTCTTGTTCACCAGTTCTCTCTTTAGTTCAAAGTAACAATTGTTTAAACTTTCTTCTAAACCGAACTAGTTCCTGAGAACATTTTCGAGAGAGTAACGATCAGAAATAGTAGTCTACTTCACAATTCTTTAGTTGAACAAAAGAAGCTAATGAACTATTAGAACTCGATCCAGTACCCTAGTTCAGCAGTTCCTTCATTAATACAAAGAAATATGTGCTTAATCTACCCTCTAACATAATTGTATTCATATATGTTCTCTATAGAAATGAACGAACGAAACTAGATCTAATAGATCTTCAATCTTCCAAATAACGCCTGATAATAATGGAGATAATATATATTTTTTCTCTTCATATATTTCTCTACAGACACTCCCAAAAGTACCTGTACCACCGTTGGAACAAACAATGACCGAATATATAAGGGCATTGGAACCCATAACAACACCTGCCCAGCTTGAACGTACAAAGGCGATTGTTAAACAATTTACTGCACCAAATGGTCTGGGACCAAAACTACATCAATATTTGTTGGACAAGCGGGACGCTGAGGATAATTGGGTAAGTGAAAGTGAATAAATAAAAATATACCTAGACCAATAACGACAAACGTTTTGTAATTACATTGAGATTCATTAATGATGTTCTTTAAGGTTCAGTTTTGAAGAATTATGAACCTGTGAATTTTGAACTACTTTCTGAGCCAAACACATTGATTTGGAACGTAATTTCTGGGAAGCTTTTAGGATTTTTAAATGCGTTTTTGTGGCATAGGTTGTTTAACCCTCAACCACACAAAAAAATAATTCGTATACTACATGAATTGTGCTCAGAAAGTGTTGAAAATGTCGGAATTTCGCATTTTTATGAAACTGTAAATAAAGGTTTTCTGTTTTCTTCTTCTTTGATAAGTCTTGTCTCGTTTCTTCTTATTTACTTACATATTCATATTCTGTGTCATTAGAACAATATCATACCATATTGAACATTCTATTGGGTTTATTGTTCGTATCGGCACTTATTTGATATATTGTATTTAACATTTATATCGAAATAATTTGGAAAATATATATGCGAAGTTTGTAACACCAATGCTGAGGTCGGCGAGAGTGTCTGAGTGTCAATCGATTGAGTGATTGTTAGCAACAGAAACCGAACAATGAATTGTGATTGTGGTGTTTATTTTTTTTCTTGGGAGGACATTACAGTTGTTTTTCTCAAAAGAAAAAGAGAGACAATGAGGAAACATGAGCCCAAATAGTGGAAAAGTAGACCGATGTAGAAATATAGTTGTGATATTAATAAAATGTTTACATTTTTTATACCCTTCACCACACTGTGGCACAGAGTATTATGTCTTTGTGCATATGTTTGTAACAGGCAAAAGGAAACGAGATAGACACATGGTTCCTTTAGAGAATATGCATAGAATCACTTTCTGAATCGATTTACGCATGTCCGTCTGTCCGTCCATGTATTTTTGTGAACAAAGTACAGGTCGTATTTATGATCCGATTTAAATGAAATTTGGCATAGGTCACTTATTTGGCCCAAGGACGAACCCTATTGAAATTGGGAAAAATCGGTTCAGATTTAGATATAGCTCCCATATATATTTTCGCCCGATTTAATGTAAACGGTCCCTATATATCTCTCGATTTGTACGAAATTTGGTACAGTGTAATGAATTAGGTCTAGAATGATGTGTGTCAAGTTTCCTGAAAATCGGTTCAGATTTGGATATAGCTCCCATATATATTTTCGTCCGATTTAAGGTAAATGGTGTAACAAAATCCCTATATATATTTCGATTTGTACGAAATTTGGCAAATTGTAATAAATTAGGCCCAGAATGATGTGTGTTAAGTTTGGCGAAAATCGGTTCAGATTTAGATATAGCTCCCATATGTATTTTCGTCCGATTTTAGGTAAATAGTGCACCAAAGTCCCTATATATCCTTCGATTTGCACGAAATTTGGGATAGCGTACTGAATTATGTCTGGAACGATGTGTGTTAAATTTCGCGAAAATCGGTTCAGATTTAGATATAGCTCCCATATATATTTTCGTCCGATTTTGGATTTATAAGTAAATAAAGAACTCAAAATATGGCCGAATGCAAAAAACATACTGAAATAAGAGTAACCTAACATGTGACAAGTTTCGATGAAATCGGTTTAGTTTTCGATATTTCGCTTTAAATCTATTTACATTATTTTGTCCCATTTGTATATCTGACCAAAATTTAGTATATGTTGCAGAATGACATGTTTAATTTCATGTTAATGGTCCTTCAATAATGCGACGTCTGTTAGGATTCATCTGTTGAATATACCCACAGTGGTGAAGGGTATCATATAGTCGTCCCCGTCCGACTTTACTACTTTCCTTACTGGTTCTTCTTGTCTAAATTATTTTTTTGCGGAACTATCGGTGAAATAAGTGTGATTTTTTCTTCATTTAATCTTTAATTCTCAGCAGAATTGCAAAATAGAATTTTTTATTGAAATCTATGTACTTGACAACATTAGATACAATTATTGTGTATTTGGTTGGGACTCAATTGGTGGGATATTTTCAATTGTTGGTGGGGTGGGGGGAGCGACAGGTGGGAGGGGTACATTAGGATCTGCGGTAGATGGAACTGGTGGTGGAGGAATCAATGTTGTTGGAGGGACAGTTACGGGCTTTTTAGTGGTGGTGGTGGTGGTGGTTGTGGTTGTGGTTGTGCTGGTGCTTGTTGATTTTGTTGGTGTAGTATTTTCTTCGACGGGTGGTGTAGTTTGGGCAGGTTTTTTAGTTGTGGTGGTGGTAGTAGTAGTGGTGGTACTGGTGGTACTGCTGGTAGTTGGTTTTGGAGTTTCTCCCGCAATAGGCACACAGCTTGACTTCTTGTCAATTTTCAAAGTTTCACAGTATTGAGATGGAATATATTGGCCACAGCTCACGCAATATTGTAGAACAAAACTGAAATAGGTGTTTCCTGGGCAGTTGAGCACAACAGGATTTCCAGCACCTTGGCAACGATAATATTGTTGAACATTCTCGTAGTTTGGCCACAGATATTCCAATTCAGAGCCTTGACATGCCAATTCCAGGGTGGTGTTATAAGTGGGGACCGTGCAGTCATCTGTAGCCGCGAAGGCACTCAGGCTCATGGCCAATACACCAAATAGCACAAATGCTGAAAGAAAAGCAAAACCCAAATATTGAAATGGTGAAACACCAGCAGAAAAGAAAGCAGACAATACTAACCAGTTTTCATTTTTTGGTAATTTCGTAATCCGTTTACTTGTCCCGAATCAAACTGACTATTTTTGTTATTCTCTCTCCAAATTGTTGTTCACCGAAGACGACACTGGAAAACACTGATTAACTCAACAACCACTTGACGTTTTTATATGAAATAATTTTGGTCTAGAAATCCCATTGAAAACTGTCAGTCAAGCAAAACAATAATCATCCTCATCATCA
>NW_026883566.1:0-52084 GCF_032173495.1 Musca vetustissima
ATGTGGGTCTCCATGCTGCGTCCATTTTAGTTTTTGCGCAATATGGCGTTTTTTACACAGAGTCTCCACTGTCACTGGGACTTGCAATGAAAATCGAGAAAATCCGTTAGGCGAAATTTTTTTTCGGCATAAGGTGTTTATATTCTGAAAGAAGGTTTCGAGGCCTTTCACTTTATGTGGTTCTCCATACTGCGTCCATTTAAGGTTTTGCGCAATATGATGTTTTCTACATAGAGTCCCCACTGTCACTGAGATTTGCAATGAAAATCGAGAAAATCGGTTAGGCGAAAGTTTGTTTTTCGGTACAAGGTGTATATATTCTGAAAGTACATTTCGAGACCTTTCAATTGATGTGGGTCTCCATACTGTGTCCATTTTAATTTTTGCGCAATATGACGTTTTCTACACAGAGTCTCCGCTGTCAGTGGGACTTGCAATGAAAATCGAGAAAATCCGTTAGGCGAAAGTTTGTTTTTCGGCACAAGGTGTATATATTCTGAAAGTACATTTCGAGACCTTTCAACTGATGTGGTTCTCCATACTGCGTCCATTTTAGTTTTTGCGCAATATGACGTTTTTGTACACAGAGTCCCCACTGTCACTGGGACTTGCAATGAAAATCGAGAAAATCCGTTAGGCGAAAGTTTGTTTTTCGACATAGGATGTAAATATTCTGAAAGAACATTTCGAGACCTTTCAATTGATGTGGGTCTCCATAGTGCGTTCATTTTAGTTTTTGCGCAATATGACGTTTTCTACACAGAGTCCCCACTGTCACTGAGACTTGCAATGAAAATCGAGAAAATCCGTTAGGCGAAAGTTTGTTTTTCGACATAGGATGTAAATATTCTGAAAGAACATTTCGAGACCATTCAATTGATGTGGGTCTCCATACTGCGTCCATTTTAGTTTTTGCGCAATATGACGTTTTCTACACAGAGTCCCCACTGTCACTGAGACTTGAAATGAAAATCGAGAAAATCCGTTAGGCGAAAGTTTGTTCTTCGGCATAAGGTGTACATATTCTGTTTTTGCGCAATATGACGTTTTCTACACAGAGTCCCCACTGTCACTGAGACTTGCAATGAAAATCGAGAAAATCCGTTAGGCGAAAGTTTGTTTTTCTGCATAAGGTTTATATATTCTGAAAGTATATTTCGAGACCATTCAATTGATGTGGGTCTCCATACTGCGTCCATTTTAGTTTTTGCGCAATATGACGTTTTCTACACAGAGTCCCCACTGTCACTGGGACTTGAAATGAAAATCGAGAAAATCCGTTAGGCGAAAGTTTGTTCTTCGGCATAAGGTGTATATATTCTGAAAGTACATTTCGAGACCTTTCAATTGATGTGGTTCTCCATACTGCGTCCATTTTGGTTTTTGCGCAATATGATGTTTTCTACACAGATTCCCCACTGTCACTGAGACGTGCAATGAAAATCGAGAAAATCCGTTAGCCGAAAGTTTGTTTTTCGGCATAAGGTGTGTATATTCTGAAAGTACATTTCGAGACCTTTCAATTGATGTGGGTCCCTATACTGCGTCCATTTTAGTTTTTGCGCAATATGACGTTTTCTACACAGAGTCCCCACTGTCAGAAAATCCGTTAAGCGAAAGTTTGTTTTTCGGCATAAGGTGTATGTATTCTGAAAGTACATTTCGAGACCTTTCAATTGACGTGGGTCTCCATACTGCGTCCATTTTAGTTTTTGCGCAATATGACGTTTTCTACACAGAGTCCCCACTGTCACTGAGACTTGCAATGAAAAACGAGCAAATCCGTTAGGCGAAAGTTTTTTTTCGGCATAAGGTGTATATATTCTGAAAGTACATTTCGAGACCTTTCAATTGATGTGGGTCTCCATGCTGCGTCCATTTTAGTTTTTGCGCAATATGGCGTTTTTTACACAGAGTCTCCACTGTCACTGGGACTTGCAATGAAAATCGAGAAAATCCGTTAGGCGAAATTTTTTTCGGCATAAGGTGTTTATATTCTGAAAGAAGGTTTCGAGGCCTTTCACTTTATGTGGTTCTCCATACTGCGTCCATTTAAGGTTTTGCGCAATATGATGTTTTCTACATAGAGTCCCCACTGTCACTGAGATTTGCAATGAAAATCGAGAAAATCGGTTAGGCGAAAGTTTGTTTTTCGGTATAAGGTGTATATATTCTGAAAGTACATTTCGAGACCTTTCAATTGATGTGGGTCTCCATACTGTGTCCATTTTAGTTTTTGCGCAATATGACGTTTTCTACACAGAGTCTCCGCTGTCAGTGGGACTTGCAATGAAAATCGAGAAAATCCGTTAGGCGAAAGTTTGTTTTTCGGCACAAGGTGTATATATTCTGAAAGTACATTTCGAGACCTTTCAACTGATGTGGTTCTCCATACTGCGTCCATTTTAGTTTTTGCGCAATATGACGTTTTTGTACACAGAGTCCCCACTGTCACTGGGACTTGCAATGAAAATCGAGAAAATCCGTTAGGCGAAAGTTTGTTTTTCGACATAGGATGTAAATATTCTGAAAGAACATTTCGAGACCTTTCAATTGATGTGGGTCTCCATAGTGCGTTCATTTTAGTTTTTGCGCAATATGACGTTTTCTACACAGAGTCCCCACTGTCACTGAGACTTGCAATGAAAATCGAGAAAATCCGTTAGGCGAAAGTTTGTTTTTCGGCACAAGGTGTATATATTCTGAAAGTACATTTCGAGACCTTTCAATTGATGTGGGTCACCATACTGCGTCCATTTTAGTTTTTGCGCAATATGACGTTTTCTACACAGAGTCCCCACTGTCACTGAGACTTGCAATGAAAATCGAGAAAATCCGTTAGGCGAAAGTTTGGTTTTCAGCTCAAGGTGTATATATTCTGAAAGTACATTTCGAGACCATTCAATTGATGTGGGTCTCCATACTGCGTCCATTTTAGTTTTTGCGCAATATGACGTTTTCTACACAGAGTCTCCACTGTCACTGGGACTTGCAATGAAAATCGAGAAAATCCGTTAGGCGAAAGTTTGTTTTTCGGCAAAAGGTGTACATATTCTGAAAGTACATTTGACCTTTATATATGCGTCCATTTTAGTTTTTGCGCAATATGACGTTTTCTACACAGAGTCCCCACTGTCAGAAAATCCGTTAAGCGAAAGTTTGTTTTTCGGCATAAGGTGTATGTATTCTGAAAGTACATTTCGAGACCTTTCAATTGACGTGGGTCTCCATACTGCGTCCATTTTAGTTTTTGCGCAATATGACGTTTTCTACACAGAGTCCCCACTGTCACTGAGACTTGCAATGAAAATCGAGAAAATCCGTTAGGCGAAAGTTTTTTTTCGGCATAAGGTGTATATATTCTGAAAGTACATTTCGAGACCTTTCAATTGATGTGGGTCTCCATGCTGCGTCCATTTTAGTTTTTGCGCAATATGGCGTTTTTTACACAGAGTCTCCACTGTCACTGGGACTTGCAATGAAAATCGAGAAAATCCGTTAGGCGAAGGTTTGTTTTTCGGCATATGGTGTATATATTCTGAAAGTACATTTCGAGACCATTCAATTGATGTGGGTCTCCATACTGCATTCATTTTAGTTTTTGCGCAATATGGCGTTTTCTACACAGAGTCCCCACTGTCACTGAGACTTGCAATGAAAATCGAGAAAATCCGTTAGGCGAAAGTTTGTTTTTCGGCATAAGGTGTATATATTCTGAAAGTACATTTCGAGACCATTCAATTGATGTGGGTCTCCATACTGCGTCCATTTTAGTTTTTGCGCAATATGACGTTTTCTACACAGAGTCCCCACTGTCACTGAGACTTGAAATGAAAATCGAGAAAATCCGTTAGGCGAAAGTTTGTTCTTCGGCATAAGGTGTACATATTCTGTTTTTGCGCAATATGACGTTTTCTACACAGAGTCCCCACTGTCACTGAGACTTGCAATGAAAATCGAGAAAATCCGTTAGGCGAAAGTTTGTTTTTCTGCATAAGGTTTATATATTCTGAAAGTATATTTCGAGACCATTCAATTGATGTGGGTCTCCATACTGCGTCCATTTTAGTTTTTGCGCAATATGACGTTTTCTACACAGAGTCCCCACTGTCACTGGGACTTGAAATGAAAATCGAGAAAATCCGTTAGGCGAAAGTTTGTTCTTCGGCATAAGGTGTATATATTCTGAAAGTACATTTCGAGACCTTTCAATTGATGTGGGTCTCCATACTGTGTCCATTTTAGTTTATGCGCAATATGATGTTTTCTACACAGAGTCCCCACTGTCACTGGGACGTGCAATGAAAATCGAGAAAATCCGTTAGGCGAAAGTTCCTTCTTCGGCATAAGGTGTACATATTCTGAAAGTATGTTTCGAGACCTTTCAATTGATGTGGGTCCCTATACTGCGTCCATTTTAGTTTTTGCGCAATATGACGTTTTCTACACAGAGTCCCCACTGTCAGAAAATCCGTTAAGCGAAAGTTTGTTTTTCGGCATAAGGTGTATGTATTCTGAAAGTACATTTCGAGACCTTTCAATTGACGTGGGTCTCCATACTGCGTCCATTTTAGTTTTTGCGCAATATGACGTTTTCTACACAGAGTCCCCACTGTCACTGAGACTTGCAATGAAAAACGAGCAAATCCGTTAGGCGAAAGTTTTTTTTCGGCATAAGGTGTATATATTCTGAAAGTACATTTCGAGACCTTTCAATTGATGTGGGTCTCCATGCTGCGTCCATTTTAGTTTTTGCGCAATATGGCGTTTTTTACACAGAGTCTCCACTGTCACTGGGACTTGCAATGAAAATCGAGAAAATCCGTTAGGCGAAATTTTTTTTCGGCATAAGGTGTTTATATTCTGAAAGAAGGTTTCGAGGCCTTTCACTTTATGTGGTTCTCCATACTGCGTCCATTTAAGGTTTTGCGCAATATGATGTTTTCTACATAGAGTCCCCACTGTCACTGAGATTTGCAATGAAAATCGAGAAAATCGGTTAGGCGAAAGTTTGTTTTTCGGTATAAGGTGTATATATTCTGAAAGTACATTTCGAGACCTTTCATTGATGTGGGTCTCCATACTGTGTCCATTTTAGTTTTTGCGCAATATGACGTTTTCTACACAGAGTCTCCGCTGTCAGTGGGACTTGCAATGAAAATCGAGAAAATCCGTTAGGCGAAAGTTTGTTTTTCGGCACAAGGTGTATATATTCTGAAAGTACATTTCGAGACCTTTCAACTGATGTGGTTCTCCATACTGCGTCCATTTTAGTTTTTGCGCAATATGACGTTTTTGTACACAGAGTCCCCACTGTCACTGGGACTTGCAATGAAAATCGAGAAAATCCGTTAGGCGAAAGTTTGTTTTTCGACATAAGATGTATATATTCTGAAAGAACATTTCGAGACCTTTCAATTGATGTGGGTCTCCATACTGCGTTCATTTTAGTTTTTGCGCAATATGACGTTTTCACTGAGACTTGCAATGAAAATCGAGAAAATCCGTTAGGCGAAAGTTTGTTTTTCGGCACAAGGTGTATATATTCTGAAAGTACATTTCGAGACCTTTCAACTGACGTGGGTCACCATACTGCGTCCATTTTAGTTTTTGCGCAATATGACGTTTTCTACACAGAGTCCCCACTGTCACTGAGACTTGCAATGAAAATCGAGAAAATCCGTTAGGCGAAAGTTTGGTTTTCAGCTCAAGGTGTATATATTCTGAAAGTACATTTCGAGACCTTTCAATTGATGTGGGTCTCCATACTGCGTCTATTTTAGTTTTTGCGCAATATGACGTTTTCTACACAGAGTCTCCACTGTCACTGGACCTTCCAATTGATGTGGGTCTCCATACTGCGTCCATTTTAGTTTTTGCGCAATATAGCGTTTTTTACACAGAGTCCCCACTGTCACTGAGACTTGCAATGAAAATCGAGAAAATCCGTTAGGAAAGTTTGTTTTTCGGCATAAGGTTTATATATTCTGAAAGTACATTTCGAGACCATTCAATTGATGTGGGTCTCCATACTGCGTCCATTTTAGTTTTTGCGCAATATGACGTTTTCTACACAGAGTCCCCACTGTCACTGAGACTTGAAATGAAAATCGAGAAAATCCGTTAGGCGAAAGTTTGTTCTTCGGCATAAGGTGTACATATTCTGTTTTTGCGCAATATGACGTTTTCTACACAGAGTCCCCACTGTCACTGAGACTTGCAATGAAAATCGAGAAAATCCGTTAGGCGAAAGTTTGTTTTTCTGCATAAGGTTTATATATTCTGAAAGTATATTTCGAGACCATTCAATTGATGTGGGTCTCCATACTGCGTCCATTTTAGTTTTTGCGCAATATGACGTTTTCTACACAGAGTCCCCACTGTCACTGGGACTTGAAATGAAAATCGAGAAAATCCGTTAGGCGAAAGTTTGTTCTTCGGCATAAGGTGTATATATTCTGAAAGTACATTTCGAGACCTTTCAATTGATGTGGGTCACCATACTGCGTCCATTTTAGTTTTTGCGCAATATGACGTTTTTTTACACAGAGTCCCCACTGTCACTGAGACTTGCAATGAAAATCGAGAAAATCCGTTAGGCGAAAGTTTGTTTTTCGGCACAAGGTGTATATATTCTGAAAGTACATTTCGAGACCTTTCAATTGATGTGGGTCTCCATACTGTGTCCATTTTAGTTTATGCGGTACACAGAGTCCCCACTGTCACTGGGACGTGCAATGAAAATCGAGAAAATCCGTTAGGCATTTTAGTATATATTTGCGCAATATGACGTCCATTTTAGTTTTTGCGCAATATGACACAGAGTCCCCACTGTCACTGAGACTTGCAATGAAAATCGAGAAAATCCGTTAGGCGAAAGTTTGGTTTTCAGCTCAAGGTGTATATATTCTGAAAGTACATTTCGAGACCTTTCAATTGATGTGGGTCTCCATACTGCGTCTATTTTAGTTTTTGCGCAATATGACGTTTTCTACACAGAGTCTCCACTGTCACTGGACCTTCCAATTGATGTGGGTCTCCATACTGCGTCCATTTTAGTTTTTGCGCAATATAGCGTTTTTTACACAGAGTCCCCACTGTCACTGAGACTTGCAATGAAAATCGAGAAAATCCGTTAGGCGAAAGTTTGTTTTTCGGCATAAGGTTTATATATTCTGAAAGTACATTTCGAGACCATTCAATTGATGTGGGTCTCCATACTGCGTCCATTTTAGTTTTTGCGCAATATGACGTTTTCTACACAGAGTCCCCACTGTCACTGAGACTTGAAATGAAAATCGAGAAAATCCGTTAGGCGAAAGTTTGTTCTTCGGCATAAGGTGTACATATTCTGTTTTTGCGCAATATGACGTTTTCTACACAGAGTCCCCACTGTCACTGAGACTTGCAATGAAAATCGAGAAAATCCGTTAGGCGAAAGTTTGTTTTTCTGCATAAGGTTTATATATTCTGAAAGTATATTTCGAGACCATTCAATTGATGTGGGTCTCCATACTGCGTCCATTTTAGTTTTTGCGCAATATGACGTTTTCTACACAGAGTCCCCACTGTCACTGGGACTTGAAATGAAAATCGAGAAAATCCGTTAGGCGAAAGTTTGTTCTTCGGCATAAGGTGTATATATTCTGAAAGTACATTTCGAGACCTTTCAATTGATGTGGGTCACCATACTGCGTCCATTTTAGTTTTTGCGCAATATGACGTTTTTTTACACAGAGTCCCCACTGTCACTGAGACTTGCAATGAAAATCGAGAAAATCCGTTAGGCGAAAGTTTGTTTTTCGGCACAAGGTGTATATATTCTGAAAGTACATTTCGAGACCTTTCAATTGATGTGGGTCTCCATACTGTGTCCATTTTAGTTTATGCGCAATATGATGTTTTCTACACAGAGTCCCCACTGTCACTGGGACGTGCAATGAAAATCGAGAAAATCCGTTAGGCGAAAGTTCGTTCTTCGGCATAAGGTGTACATATTCTGAAAGTATGTTTCGAGACCTTTCAATTGATGTGGGTCCCTATACTGCGTCCATTTTAGTTTTTGCGCAATATGACGTTTTCTACACAGAGTCCCCACTGTCAGAAAATCCGTTAAGCGAAAGTTTGTTTTTCGGCATAAGGTGTATGTATTCTGAAAGTACATTTCGAGACCTTTCAATTGACGTGGGTCTCCATACTGCGTCCATTTTAGTTTTTGCGCAATATGACGTTTTCTACACAGAGTCCCCACTGTCACTGAGACTTGCAATGAAAAACGAGCAAATCCGTTAGGCGTCCATTTGTGTCCATTTTAGTTTTTGCGCAATATGACGTTTTCTACACAGAGTCTCCGCTGTCAACTTGCAATGAAAATCGAGAAAATCCGTTAGGCGAAAGTTTGTTTTTCGGCACAAGGTGTATATATTCTGAAAGTACATTTCGAGACCTTTCAATTGATGTGGTTCTCCATACTGCGTCCATTTTAGTTTTTGCGCAATATGACGTTTTTGTACACAGAGTCCCCACTGTCACTGGGACTTGCAATGAAAATCGAGAAAATCCGTTAGGCGAAAGTTTGTTTTTCGGCATAAGGTGTATATATTCTGAAAGAACATTTCGAGACCTTTCAATTGATGTGGGTCTCCATACTGCGTCCATTTTAGTTTTTGCGCAATATGACGTTTTCTACACAGAGTCCCCACTGTCACTGAGACTTGCAATGAAAATCGAGAAAATCCGTTAGGCGAAAGTTTGTTTTTCGGCTCAAGGTGTATATATTCTGAAAGTACATTTCCAGACCTTTCAATTGATGTGGGTCTCCATACTGCGTCCATTTTAGTTTTTGCGCAATATGACGTTTTCTCCCCACGTCAGTCACTGAGGCTTGCAATGAAAATCGAGAAAATCCCAAGGTGTCAAGTCGTCAGTGGGACTTGCAATGAAAATCGAGAAAATCCGTTAGGCGAAAGTTTGTTTTTCGGCACAAGGTGTATATATTCTGAAAGTACATTTCGAGACCTTTCAACTGATGTGGTTCTCCATACTGCGTCCATTTTAGTTTTTGCGCAATATGACGTTTTTGTACACAGAGTCCCCACTGTCACTGGGACTTGCAATGAAAATCGAGAAAATCCGTTAGGCGAAAGTTTGTTTTTCGACATAGGATGTAAATATTCTGAAAGAACATTTCGAGACCTTTCAATTGATGTGGGTCTCCATAGTGCGTTCATTTTAGTTTTTGCGCAATATGACGTTTTCTACACAGAGTCCCCACTGTCACTGAGACTTGCAATGAAAATCGAGAAAATCCGTTAGGCGAAAGTTTAGTTTTCGACATAAGGTGTATTTATTCTGAAAGTACATTTCGAGACCTTTCAATTGATGTGGGTCTCCATACTGCGTCCATTTTAGTTTTTGCGCAATATGACGTTTTCTACACAGAGTCCCCACTGTCACTGAGACTTGCAATGAAAATCGAGAAAATCCGTTAGGCGAAAGTTTGGTTTTCAGCTCAAGGTGTATATATTCTGAAAGTACATTTCGAGACCTTTCAATTGATGTGGGTCTCCATACTGCGTCTATTTTAGTTTTTGCGCAATATGACGTTTTCTACACAGAGTCTCCACTGTCACTGGACCTTCCAATTGATGTGGGTCTCCATACTGCGTCCATTTTAGTTTTTGCGCAATATAGCGTTTTTTACACAGAGTCCCCACTGTCACTGAGACTTGCAATGAAAATCGAGAAAATCCGTTAGGCGAAAGTTTGTTTTTCGGCATAAGGTTTATATATTCTGAAAGTACATTTCGAGACCATTCAATTGATGTGGGTCTCCATACTGCGTCCATTTTAGTTTTTGCGCAATATGACGTTTTCTACACAGAGTCTCCGCTGTCAGTGGGACTTGCACTGAAAATCGGGAAAATCCGTTAGGCGAAAGTTTGTTTTTCGGCACAAGGTGTATATATTCTGAAAGTACATTTCGAGACCTTTCAACTGACGTGGGTCACCATACTGCGTCCATTTTAGTTTTTGCGCAATATGACGTTTTTGTACACAGAGTCCCCACTGTCACTGGGACTTGCAATGAAAATCGAGAAAATCCGTTAGGCGAAAGTCTGTTTTTCGGCAGAAGGTGTATATATTCTGAAAGAACATTTCGAGACCTTTCAATTGATGTGGGTCTCCATAGTGCGTTCATTTTAGTTTTTGCGCAATATGGCGTTTTCTACACAGAGTCCCCACTGTCACTGAGACTTGCAATGAAAATCGAAAAAATTTTTGCGCAATATGACGTTTTCTACACAGAGTCCCCACTGTCACTGAGACTTGCAATGAAAATCGAGAAAATCCGTTAGGCGAAAGTTTGGTTTTCAGCTCAAGGTGTATATATTCTGAAAGTACATTTCGAGACCTTTCAATTGATGTGGGTCTCCATACTGCGTCTATTTTAGTTTTTGCGCAATATGACGTTTTCTACACAGAGTCTCCACTGTCACTGGACCTTCCAATTGATGTGGGTCTCCATACTGCGTCCATTTTAGTTTTTGCGCAATATAGCGTTTTTTACACAGAGTCCCCACTGTCACTGAGACTTGCAATGAAAATCGAGAAAATCCGTTAGGCGAAAGTTTGTTTTTCGGCATAAGGTTTATATATTCTGAAAGTACATTTCGAGACCATTCAATTGATGTGGGTCTCCATACTGCGTCCATTTTAGTTTTTGCGCAATATGACGTTTTCTACACAGAGTCTCCGCTGTCACTGGGACTTGCAATGAAAATCGAGAAAATCCGTTAGGCGAAAGTTTGTTTTTCGGCACAAGGTGTATATATTCTGAAAGTACATTTCGAGACCTTTCAACTGACGTGGGTCACCATACTGCGTCCATTTTAGTTTTTGCGCAATATGACGTTTTCTACACAGAGTCCCCACTGTCACTGAGACTTGCAATGAAAATCGAGAAAATCCGTTAGGCGAAAGTTTGGTTTTCAGCTCAAGGTGTATATATTCTGAAAGTACATTTCGAGACCTTTCAATTGATGTGGGTCTCCATACTGCGTCTATTTTAGTTTTTGCGCAATATGACGTTTTCTACACAGAGTCTCCACTGTCACTGGACCTTCCAATTGATGTGGGTCTCCATACTGCGTCCATTTTAGTTTTTGCGCAATATAGCGTTTTTTACACAGAGTCCCCACTGTCACTGAGACTTGCAATGAAAATCGAGAAAATCCGTTAGGCGAAAGTTTGTTTTTCGGCATAAGGTTTATATATTCTGAAAGTACATTTCGAGACCATTCAATTGATGTGGGTCTCCATACTGCGTCCATTTTAGTTTTTGCGCAATATGGCGTTTTCTACACAGAGTCCCCACTGTGTAACTGGGACTTGAAATGAAAATCGAGAAAATCCGTTAGGCGAAAGTTTGTTCTTCGGCATAAGGTGTACATATTCTGTTTTTGCGCAATATGACGTTTTCTACACAGAGTCCCCACTGTCACTGAGACTTGCAATGAAAATCGAGAAAATCCGTTAGGCGAAAGTTTGTTTTTCTGCATAAGGTTTATATATTCTGAAAGTATATTTCGAGACCATTCAATTGATGTGGGTCTCCATACTGCGTCCATTTTAGTTTTTGCGCAATATGACGTTTTCTACACAGAGTCCCCACTGTCACTGGGACTTGAAATGAAAATCGAGAAAATCCGTTAGGCGAAAGTTTGTTCTTCGGCATAAGGTGTATATATTCTGAAAGTACATTTCGAGACCTTTCAATTGATGTGGGTCACCATACTGCGTCCATTTTAGTTTTTGCGCAATATGACGTTTTTTTACACAGAGTCCCCACTGTCACTGAGACTTGCAATGAAAATCGAGAAAATCCGTTAGGCGAAAGTTTGTTTTTCGGCACAAGGTGTATATATTCTGAAAGTATATTTCGAGACTTTTCAACTGATGTGGTGGAAAATTCGTTAGGCGAAAGTTTGTTTTTCGGCACAAGGTGTATATATTCTGAAAGTACATTTCGAGACCTTTCAACTGACGTGGGTCACCATACTGCGTCCATTTTAGTTTTTGCGCAATATGACGTTTTCTACACAGAGTCCCCACTGTCACTGAGACTTGCAATGAAAATCGAGAAAATCCGTTAGGCGAAAGTTTGGTTTTCAGCTCAAGGTGTATATATTCTGAAAGTACATTTCGAGACCTTTCAATTGATGTGGGTCTCCATACTGCGTCTATTTTAGTTTTTGCGCAATATGACGTTTTCTACACAGAGTCTCCACTGTCACTGGACCTTCCAATTGATGTGGGTCTCCATACTGCGTCCATTTTAGTTTTTGCGCAATATAGCGTTTTTTACACAGAGTCCCCACTGTCACTGAGACTTGCAATGAAAATCGAGAAAATCCGTTAGGCGAAAGTTTGTTTTTCGGCATAAGGTTTATATATTCTGAAAGTACATTTCGAGACCATTCAATTGATGTGGGTCTCCATACTGCGTCCATTTTAGTTTTTGCGCAATATGACGTTTTCTACACAGAGTCCCCACTGTCACTGAGACTTGAAATGAAAATCGAGAAAATCCGTTAGGCGAAAGTTTGTTCTTCGGCATAAGGTGTACATATTCTGTTTTTGCGCAATATGACGTTTTCTACACAGAGTCCCCACTGTCACTGAGACTTGCAATGAAAATCGAGAAAATCCGTTAGGCGAAAGTTTGTTTTTCTGCATAAGGTTTATATATTCTGAAAGTATATTTCGAGACCATTCAATTGATGTGGGTCTCCATACTGCGTCCATTTTAGTTTTTGCGCAATATGACGTTTTCTACACAGAGTCCCCACTGTCACTGGGACTTGAAATGAAAATCGAGAAAATCCGTTAGGCGAAAGTTTGTTCTTCGGCATAAGGTGTATATATTCTGAAAGTACATTTCGAGACCTTTCAATTGATGTGGGTCACCATACTGCGTCCATTTTAGTTTTTGCGCAATATGACGTTTTTTTACACAGAGTCCCCACTGTCACTGAGACTTGCAATGAAAATCGAGAAAATCCGTTAGGCGAAAGTTTGTTTTTCGGCACAAGGTGTATATATTCTGAAAGTACATTTCGAGACCTTTCAATTGATGTGGGTCTCCATACTGTGTCCATTTTAGTTTATGCGCAATATGATGTTTTCTACACAGAGTCCCCACTGTCACTGGGACGTGCAATGAAAATCGAGAAAATCCGTTAGGCGAAAGTTCGTTCTTCGGCATAAGGTGTACATATTCTGAAAGTATGTTTCGAGACCTTTCAATTGATGTGGGTCCCTATACTGCGTCCATTTTAGTTTTTGCGCAATATGACGTTTTCTACACAGAGTCCCCACTGTCAGAAAATCCGTTAAGCGAAAGTTTGTTTTTCGGCATAAGGTGTATGTATTCTGAAAGTACATTTCGAGACCTTTCAATTGACGTGGGTCTCCATACTGCGTCCATTTTAGTTTTTGCGCAATATGACGTTTTCTACACAGAGTCCCCACTGTCACTGAGACTTGCAATGAAAAACGAGAAAATCCGTTAGGCGATTTTCTCGTTTGCAATGAACCTCGAGAAAATCCGTTAGGCGAACGTTTGTTTTTCGGCACAAGGTGTATATATTCTGAAAGTACATTTCGAGACTTTTCAACTGATGTGGTTCTCCATACTGCGTCCATTTTAGTTTTTGCGCAATATGACGTTTTTGTACACAGAGTCCCCACTGTCTGTCACTTGCAATGAAAATCGAGAAAATCCGTTAGTCGAAAGTTTGTTTTTCGGCAGAAGGTGTATATATTCTGAAAGAACATTTCGAGACCTTTCAATTGATGTGGGTCTCCATACTGCGTCCATTTTAGTTTTTGCGCAATATAGCGGTTTTTACACAGAGTCCCCACTGTCACTGAGACTTGCAATGAAAATCGAGAAAATCCGTTAGGCGAAAGTTTGTTTTTCGGCATAAGGTGTATATATTTTAAAAGAAGGTTTCAAGACCTTTCACTTCATGTGGGTCTCCATACTGCGTCCATTTTAGTTTTTGCGCAATATGACGTTTTCTACACAGAGTCTCCGCTGTCAGTGGGACTTGCAATGAAAATCGGGAAAATCCGTTAGGCGAAAGTTTGTTTTTCGGCACAAGGTGTATATATTCTGAAAGTACATTTCGAGACCTTTCAACTGATGTGGTTCACCATACTGCGTCCATTTTAGTTTTTGCGCAATATGACGTTTTGTACACAGAGTCCCCACTGTCACTGGGACTTGCAATGAAAATCGAGAAAATCCGTTAGGCGAAAGTTTGTTTTTCGGCATCAGATGTATATATTCTGAAAGAACATTTCGAGACCTTTCAATTGATGTGGGTCTCCATAGTGCGTTCATTTTAGTTTTTGCGCAATATGACGTTTTCTACACAGAGTCCCCACTGTCACTGAGACTTGCAATGAAAATCGAGAAAATCCGTTAGGCGAAAGTTTGTTTTTCGGCACAAGGTGTATATATTCTGAAAGTACATTTCGAGACCTTTCAACTGACGTGGGTCACCATACTGCGTCCATTTTAGTTTTTGCGCAATATGACGTTTTCTACACAGAGTCCCCACTGTCACTGAGACTTGCAATGAAAATCGAGAAAATCCGTTAGGCGAAAGTTTGGTTTTCAGCTCAAGGTGTATATATTCTGAAAGTACATTTCGAGACCTTTCAATTGATGTGGGTCTCCATACTGCGTCTATTTTAGTTTTTGCGCAATATGACGTTTTCTACACAGAGTCTCCACTGTCACTGGACCTTCCAATTGATGTGGGTCTCCATACTGCGTCCATTTTAGTTTTTGCGCAATATAGCGTTTTTTACACAGAGTCCCCACTGTCACTGAGACTTGCAATGAAAATCGAGAAAATCCGTTAGGCGAAAGTTTGTTTTTCGGCATAAGGTTTATATATTCTGAAAGTACATTTCGAGACCATTCAATTGATGTGGGTCTCCATACTGCGTCCATTTTAGTTTTTGCGCAATATGACGTTTTCTACACAGAGTCCCCACTGTCACTGAGACTTGAAATGAAAATCGAGAAAATCCGTTAGGCGAAAGTTTGTTCTTCGGCATAAGGTGTACATATTCTGTTTTTGCGCAATATGACGTTTTCTACACAGAGTCCCCACTGTCACTGAGACTTGCAATGAAAATCGAGAAAATCCGTTAGGCGAAAGTTTGTTTTTCTGCATAAGGTTTATATATTCTGAAAGTATATTTCGAGACCATTCAATTGATGTGGGTCTCCATACTGCGTCCATTTTAGTTTTTGCGCAATATGACGTTTTCTACACAGAGTCCCCACTGTCACTGGGACTTGAAATGAAAATCGAGAAAATCCGTTAGGCGAAAGTTTGTTCTTCGGCATAAGGTGTATATATTCTGAAAGTACATTTCGAGACCTTTCAATTGATGTGGGTCACCATACTGCGTCCATTTTAGTTTTTGCGCAATATGACGTTTTTTTACACAGAGTCCCCACTGTCACTGAGACTTGCAATGAAAATCGAGAAAATCCGTTAGGCGAAAGTTTGTTTTTCGGCACAAGGTGTATATATTCTGAAAGTACATTTCGAGACCTTTCAATTGATGTGGGTCTCCATACTGTGTCCATTTTAGTTTATGCGCAATATGATGTTTTCTACACAGAGTCCCCACTGTCACTGGGACGTGCAATGAAAATCGAGAAAATCCGTTAGGCGAAAGTTTGTTTTTCGGCACAAGGTGTATATATTCTGAAAGTACATTTCGAGACCTTTCAACTGACGTGGGTCACCATACTGCGTCCATTTTAGTTTTTGCGCAATATGACGTTTTCTACACAGAGTCCCCACTGTCACTGAGACTTGCAATGAAAATCGAGAAAATCCGTTAGGCGAAAGTTTGGTTTTCAGCTCAAGGTGTATATATTCTGAAAGTACATTTCGAGACCTTTCAATTGACGTGGGTCTCCATACTGCGTCCATTTTAGTTTTTGCGCAATATGACGTTTTCTACACAGAGTGCCCACTGTCACTGAGACTTGCAATGAAAAACGAGCAAATCCGTTAGGCGTCCATTTGTGTCCATTTTAGTTTTTGCGCAATATGACGTTTTCTACACAGAGTCTCCGCTGTCAGTGGGACTTGCACTGAAAATCGGGAAAATCCGTTAGGCGAAAGTTTGTTTTTCGGCACAAGGTGTATATATTCTGAAAGTACATTTCGAGACCTTTCAACTGATGTGGTTCTCCATACTGCGTCCATTTTAGTTTTTGCGCAATATGACGTTTTTGTACACAGAGTCCCCACTGTCACTGGGACTTGCAATGAAAATCGAGAAAATCCGTTAGGCGAAAGTCTGTTTTTCGACATAGGATGTAAATATTCTGAAAGAACATTTCGAGACCTTTCAATTGATGTGGGTCTCCATAGTGCGTTCATTTTAGTTTTTGCGCAATATGACGTTTTCTACACAGAGTCCCCACTGTCACTGAGACTTGCAATGAAAATCGAGAAAATCCGTTAGGCGAAAGTTTGTTTTTCGGCACAAGGTGTATATATTCTGAAAGTACATTTCGAGACCTTTCAACTGACGTGGGTCACCATACTGCGTCCATTTTAGTTTTTGCGCAATATGACGTTTTCTACACAGAGTCCCCACTGTCACTGAGACTTGCAATGAAAATCGAGAAAATCCGTTAGGCGAAAGTTTGGTTTTCAGCTCAAGGTGTATATATTCTGAAAGTACATTTCGAGACCTTTCAATTGATGTGGGTCTCCATACTGCGTCTATTTTAGTTTTTGCGCAATATGACGTTTTCTACACAGAGTCTCCACTGTCACTGGACCTTCCAATTGATGTGGGTCTCCATACTGCGTCCATTTTAGTTTTTGCGCAATATAGCGTTTTTTACACAGAGTCCCCACTGTCACTGAGACTTGCAATGAAAATCGAGAAAATCCGTTAGGCGAAAGTTTGTTTTTCGGCATAAGGTTTATATATTCTGAAAGTACATTTCGAGACCATTCAATTGATGTGGGTCTCCATACTGCGTCCATTTTAGTTTTTGCGCAATATGACGTTTTCTACACAGAGTCCCCACTGTCACTGAGACTTGAAATGAAAATCGAGAAAATCCGTTAGGCGAAAGTTTGTTCTTCGGCATAAGGTGTACATATTCTGTTTTTGCGCAATATGACGTTTTCTACACAGAGTCCCCACTGTCACTGAGACTTGCAATGAAAATCGAGAAAATCCATTAGGCGAAAGTTTGTTTTTCTGCATAAGGTTTATATATTCTGAAAGTATATTTCGAGACCATTCAATTGATGTGGGTCTCCATACTGCGTCCATTTTAGTTTTTGCGCAATATGACGTTTTCTACACAGAGTCCCCACTGTCACTGGGACTTGAAATGAAAATCGAGAAAATCCGTTAGGCGAAAGTTTGTTCTTCGGCATAAGGTGTATATATTCTGAAAGTACATTTCGAGACCTTTCAATTGATGTGGGTCTCCATACTGTGTCCATTTTAGTTTTTGCGCAATATGACGTTTTCTACACAGAGTCCCCACTGTCACTGTGACTTGGAATGAAAATCGAGAAAATCCGTTAGGCGAAAGTTTGTTCTTCGGCATAAGGTGTATATATTCTAAAAGAAGGTTTCGAGGCCTTTCACTTTATGTGGTTCTCCATACTGCGTCCATTTTAGTTTTTGCGCAATATGATGTTTTCTACACAGAGTCCCCACTGTCACTGAGACTTGCAATGAAAATCGAGAAAATCCGTTAGGCGAAAGTTTGTTTTTCGGTCTAAGGTTTGTATATTCTGAAAGTACATTTCGAGACCTTTCATGTGGGTCTCCATACTGCGTCCATTTTAGTTTTTGCGCAATATGACGTTTTCTACACAGAGTCTCCGCTGTCACTGGGACTTGCAATGAAAATCGAGAAAATCCGTTAGGCGAAAGTTTGTTTTTCGGCACAAGGTGTATATATTCTGAAAGTACATTTCGAGACCTTTCAATTGATGTGGGTCTCCATACTGCGTCTATTTTAGTTTTTGCGCAATATGACGTTTTCTACACAGAGTCTCCACTGTCACTGGACCTTCCAATTGATGTGGGTCTCCATACTGCGTCCATTTTAGTTTTTGCGCAATATAGCGTTTTTTACACAGAGTCCCCACTGTCACTGAGACTTGCAATGAAAATCGAGAAAATCCGTTAGGCGAAAGTTTGTTTTTCGGCATAAGGTTTATATATTCTGAAAGTACATTTCGAGACCATTCAATTGATGTGGGTCTCCATACTGCGTCCATTTTAGTTTTTGCGCAATATGACGTTTTCTACACAGAGTCCCCACTGTCACTGAGACTTGAAATGAAAATCGAGAAAATCCGTTAGGCGAAAGTTTGTTCTTCGGCATAAGGTGTACATATTCTGTTTTTGCGCAATATGACGTTTTCTACACAGAGTCCCCACTGTCACTGAGACTTGCAATGAAAATCGAGAAAATCCGTTAGGCGAAAGTTTGTTTTTCTGCATAAGGTTTATATATTCTGAAAGTATATTTCGAGACCATTCAATTGATGTGGGTCTCCATACTGCGTCCATTTTAGTTTTTGCGCAATATGACGTTTTCTACACAGAGTCCCCACTGTCACTGGGACTTGAAATGAAAATCGAGAAAATCCTTGCAATGAAAATCGAGAAAATCCGTTAGGCCAAAGTTTGTTCTTTTTTTCGGGACACGTTGTATATAGTCTGAAAGTATATATTTCGAGACCTTTCAATTGATGTGGGTCACCATACTGCGTCCATTTTAGTTTTTGCGCAATATGACGTTTTTTTACACAGAGTCCCCACTGTCACTGAGACTTGCAATGAAAATCGAGAAAATCCGTTAGGCGAAAGTTTGTTTTTCGGCACAAGGTGTATATATTCTGAAAGTACATTTCGAGACCTTTCAATTGATGTGGGTCTCCATACTGTGTCCATTTTAGTTTATGCGCAATATGATGTTTTCTACACAGAGTCCCCACTGTCACTGGGACGTGCAATGAAAATCGAGAAAATCCGTTAGGCGAAAGTTCGTTCTTCGGCATAAGGTGTACATATTCTGAAAGTATGTTTCGAGACCTTTCAATTGATGTGGGTCCCTATACTGCGTCCATTTTAGTTTTTGCGCAATATGACGTTTTCTACACAGAGTCCCCACTGTCAGAAAATCCGTTAGGCGAAAGTTTGTTTTTCGGCACAAGGTGTATATATTCTGAAAGTACATTTCGAGACCTTTCAATTGATGTGGGTCTCCATACTGTGTCCATTTTAGTTTATGCGCAATATGATGTTTTCTACACAGAGTCCCCACTGTCACTGGGACGTGCAATGAAAATCGAGAAAATCCGTTAGGCGAAAGTTCGTTCTTCGGCATAAGGTGTACATATTCTGAAAGTATGTTTCGAGACCTTTCAATTGATGTGGGTCCCTATACTGCGTCCATTTTAGTTTTTGCGCAATATGACGTTTTCTACACAGAGTCCCCACTGTCAGAAAATCCGTTAAGCGAAAGTTTGTTTTTCGGCATAAGGTGTATGTATTCTGAAAGTACATTTCGAGACCTTTCAATTGACGTGGGTCTCCATACTGCGTCCATTTTAGTTTTTGCGCAATATGACGTTTTCTACACAGAGTCCCCACTGTCACTGAGACTTGCAATGAAAAACGAGCAAATCCGTTAGGCGAAAGTTTTTTTTCGGCATAAGGTGTATATATTCTGAAAGTACATTTCGAGACCTTTCAATTGATGTGGGTCTCCATGCTGCGTCCATTTTAGTTTTTGCGCAATATGGCGTTTTTTACACAGAGTCTCCACTGTCACTGGGACTTGCAATGAAAATCGAGAAAATCCGTTAGGCGAAATTTTTTTTCGGCATAAGGTGTTTATATTCTGAAAGAAGGTTTCGAGGCCTTTCACTTTATGTGGTTCTCCATACTGCGTCCATTTAAGGTTTTGCGCAATATGATGTTTTCTACATAGAGTCCCCACTGTCACTGAGATTTGCAATGAAAATCGAGAAAATCGGTTAGGCGAAAGTTTGTTTTTCGGTACAAGGTGTATATATTCTGAAAGTACATTTCGAGACCTTTCAATTGATGTGGGTCTCCATACTGCGTCCATTTTAGTTTTTGCGCAATATGACGTTTTCTACACAGAGTCTCCGCTGTCAGTGGGACTTGCAATGAAAATCGAGAAAATCCGTTAGGCGAAAGTTTGTTTTTTGTCATAAGGTGTATATATTCTGAAAGTAGGTTTCGAGACCTTTCAATTGATGTGGGTCTCCATACTGCGTCCATTTTAGTTTTTGCGCAATATGACGTTTTATACACAGAGTCTCCACTGTCACTGGGACTTGCAATGAAAATCGAGAAAATCCGTTAGGCGAAAGTTTGTTTTTCGGCATAAGGTGTGTATATTCTGAAAGTACATTTCGAGACCTTTCAACTGATGTGGGTCTCCATACTGCGTCCATTTTAGTTTTTGCGCAATATGACGTTTTCTACACAGAGTCCCCACTGTCACTGAGACTTGCAATGAAAATCGAGAAAATCCGTTAGGCGAAAGTTTGGTTTTCGGCATAAGGTGTATATATTCTGAAAGTACATTTCGAGACTTTTCAACTGATGTGGGTCTCCATACTGCGTTCATTTTAGTTTTTGCGCAATATGACGTTTTCTACACAGAGTCTCCACTGTCATTGGGACTTGCAATGAAAATCGAGAAAATCCTCTAGGCGAAAGTTTGGTTTTTGGCATAAGGTGTATATATTCTAAAAAAAGGTTTCAAGACCTTTCACTTGATGTGGTTCTCCATACTGCGTCCATTTTAGTTTTTGCGCAATATGACGTTTTCTACACAGAGTCCCCACTGTCACTGAGATTTGCAATGAAAATCGAGAAAATCGGTTAGGCGAAAGTTTGTTTTTCGGCACAAGGTGTATATATTCTGAAACTACATTTCGAGACCTTTCAATTGATGTGGGTCTCCATACTGCGTCCATTTAAGTTTTTGCGCAATATGACGTTTTCTACACAGAGTCCCCACTGTCACTGAGACTTGCAATGAATATCGAGAAAATCCGTTAGGCGAAAGTTTGTTTTTCGGCACAAGGTGCATATATTCTGAAAGTACGTTTCGATACCTTTCAACTGATGTGGGTCTCCATTCTGCGTCCATTTTAGTTTTTGCGCAATATGACGTTTTCTACACACAGTCCCCACTGTCACTGAGACTTGCAATGAAAATCGAGAAAATCCGTTAGGCGAAAGTTTGTTTTTCGGCATAAGGTGTATATATTCTACAAAAAAGGTTTCAAGACCTTTCACTTGATGTGGTTCTCCATACTGCGTCCATTTTAGTTTTTGCGCAATATGACGTTTTCTACACAGAGTCCCCACTGTCACTGAGACTTGCAATGAAAAAGAGAAAATCCGTTAGGCGAAAGTTTGTTTTTCGGCATAAGGTGTATATATTCTGAAAGTACATTTCGAGGCCTTTCACTTGATATGGGTCTCCATACTGCGTCCATTTTAGTTTTTGCGCAATATGACGTTTTCTACACAGAGTCCCCACTGTCACTGAGATTTGCAATGAACATCGAGAAAATCCGTTAGCCGAAAGTTTGTTTTTTGTCATAAGGTGTATATATTCTGAAAGTAGGTTTCGAGACCTTTCAATTGATGTAGGTCTCCATACTGCGTCCATTTTAGTTTTTGCGCAATATGACGTTTTCTACACAGAGTCTCCACTGTCACTGGGACTTGCAATGAAAATCGAGAAAATCCGTTAGGCGAAAGTTTGTTTTTCGGCACAAGGTGTATATATTCTGAAAGTACATTTCGAGACCTTTCAACTGATGTGGTTCTCCATACTGCGTCCATTTTAGTTTTTGCGCAATATGACGTTTTTCTACACAGAGTCCCCACTGTCACTGGGACTTGCAATGAAAATCGAGAAAATCCGTTAGGCGAAGGTTTGGTTGTCGACATAAGGTGTATATATTCTGAAAGTAGGTTTCGAGTTCTTTCAATTGATGTGGGTCTCCATACTGCGTTCATTTTAGTTTTTGCGCAATATGACGTTTTCTACACAGAGTCCCCACTGTCACTGAGACTTGCAATGAAAATCGAGAAAATCCGTTAGGCGAAAGTTTGTTTTTCGGCATAAGGTGCATATATTCTGAAAGTACATTTCGAGACCTTTCACTTGATATGGGTCTCCATACTGCGTCCATTTTAGTTTTTGCGCAATATGACGTTTTCTACACAGAGTCCCCACTGTCACTGAGATTTGCAATGAACATCGAGAAAATCCGTTAGCCGAAAGTTTGTTTTTTTGTCATAAGGTGTATATATTCTGAAAGTAGGTTTCGAGACCTTTCAATTGATGTGGGTCTCCATACTGCGTCCATTTTAGTTTTTGCGCAATATGACGTTTTCTACACAGAGTCTCCACTGTCACTGGGACTTGCAATGAAAATCGAGAAAATCCGTTAGGCGAAAGTTTGCTTTTCGGCACAAGGTGTATATATTCTGAAAGTACATTTCGAGACCTTTCAACTGATGTGGTTCTCCATACTGCGTCCATTTTAGTTTTTGCGCAATATGACGTTTTTGTACACAGAGTCCCCACTGTCACTGGGACTTGCAATGAAAATCGAGAAAATCCGTTAAGCGAAAGTTTGTTTTTCGACATAGGATGTAAAGATTCTGAAAGTACATTTCGAGACCTTTCAATTGATGTGGGTCTCCATACTGCGTTCATTTTAGTTTTTGCGCAATATGACGTTTTCTACACAGAGTCCCCACTGTCACTGAGACTTGCAATGAAAATCGAGAAAATCCGTTAGGCGAAAGTTTGTTTTTCGACAAAAGGTGCATATATTCTGAAAGTACATTTCGAGACCTTTCACCTGATGTGGTTTTCCATACTGCGTCCATTTTAGTTTTTGCGCAATATGACGTTTTCTACACAGAGTCTCCACTGTCACTGGGACTTGCAATGAAAATCGAGAAAATCCGTTAGGCGAAAGTTTGTTTTTCGGCACAAGGTGTATATATTCTGAAAGTACATTTCGAGACCTTTCAACTGATGTGGTTCTCCATACTGCGCCCATTTTAGTTTTTGCGCAATATGACGTTTTTGTACACAGAGTCCCCACTGTCACTGAGACTTGCAATGAAAATCGAGAAAATCCGTTAGGCGAAAGTTTGTTTTTCGGCATAAGGTGCATATATTCTGAAAGTACATTTCGAGACCTTTCACCTGATGTGGTTCCCTATACTGCGTCCATTTTAGTTTTTGCGCAATATGACGTTTTCTACACAGAGTCCCCACTGTTACTGAGACTTGCAATGAAAATCGAGAAAATCCGTTAGGCGAAAGTTTGGTTTTCGGCATAAGGTGTATATATTCTGACAGTACGTTTCGATACCTTTCAATTGATGTGGGTCTCCATTCTGCGTCCATTTTAGTTTTTGCGCAATATGACGTTTTCTACACAGAGTCCCCACTGTCATTGGGACTTGCAATGAAAATCGAGAAAATCCTCTAGGCGAAAGTTTGGTTTGTGGCATAAGGTGTATATATTCTAAAAAAAGGTTTCAAGACCTTTCACTTGATGTGGTTCTCCATACTGCGTCCATTTTAGTTTTTGCGCAATATGACGTTTTCTACACAGAGTCCCCACTGTCACTGAGATTTGCAATGAAAATCGAGAAAATCGGTTTGGCGAAAGTTTGTTTTTCGGCACAAGAAAATCGAGAAAATCCGTTAGGCGAAGGTTTGGTTGTCGACATAAGGTGTATATATTCTGAAAGTAGGTTTCGAGTTCTTTCAATTGATGTGGGTCTCCATACTGCGTTCATTTTAGTTTTTGCGCAATATGACGTTTTCTACACAGAGTCCCCACTGTCACTGAGACTTGCAATGAAAATCGAGAAAATCCGTTAGGCGAAAGTTTGTTTTTCGGCATAAGGTGTATATATTCTGAAAGTACATTTCGAGGCCTTTCACTTGATATGGGTCTCCATACTGCGTCCATTTTAGTTTTTGCGCAATATGACGTTTTCTACACAGAGTCCCCACTGTCACTGAGATTTGCAATGAAAATCGAGAAAATCCGTTAGGCGAAAGTTTGGTTTTCGGCATAAGGTGTATATATTCTGACAGTACGTTTCGATACCTTTCAATTGATGTGGGTCTCCATTCTGCGTCCATTTTAGTTTTTGCGCAATATGACGTTTTCTACACAGAGTCCCCACTGTCATTGGGACTTGCAATGAAAATCGAGAAAATCCTCTAGGCGAAAGTTTGGTTTGTGGCATAAGGTGTATATATTCTAAAAAAAGGTTTCAAGACCTTTCACTTGATGTGGTTCTCCATACTGCGTCCATTTTAGTTTTTGCGCAATATGACGTTTTCTACACAGAGTCCCCACTGTCACTGAGATTTGCAATGAAAATCGAGAAAATCGGTTTGGCGAAAGTTTGTTTTTCGGCACAAGGTGTATATATTCTGAAACTACATTTCGAGACCTTTCAATTTATGTGGGTCTCCATACTGCGTCCATTTAAGTTTTTGCGCAATATGACGTTTTCTACACAGAGTCCCCACTGTCACTGAGACTTGCAATGAAAATCGAGAAAATCCGTTAGGCGAAAGTTTGGTTGTCGACATGAAGTGTATATATTCTGAAACTACATTTCGAGACCTTTCAATTGATGTGGGTCTCCATACTGCGTCCATTTTAGTTTTTGCGCAATATGGCGTTTTTTACACAGAGTCCCCACTGTCACTGAGACTTGCAATGAAAAACGAGAAAATCCGTTAGGCGAAAGTTTGTTTTTCGGCATAAGGTGTATATATTCTAAAAAAAGGTTTCAAGACCTTTCACTTGATGTGGTTCTCCATACTGCGTCCATTTTAGTTTTTGCGCAATATGACGTTTTCTACACAGAGTCCCCACTGTCACTGGGACTTGCAATGAAAATCGAGAAAATCCGTTAGGCGAAAGTTTGGTTTTTGGCACAAGGTGTATATATTCTGAAACTAGATTTCGAGACCTTTCAATTGATGTGGGTCTCCATACTGCGTCCATTTTAGTTTTTGCGCAATATGACGTTTTCTACACAGAGTCCCCACTGTCACTGAGACTTGCAATGAAAATCGAGAAAATCCGTTAGGCGAAAGTTTGGTTGTCGACATAAGGTGTATATATTCTGAAAGTAGGTTTCGAGTTCTTTCAATTGATGTGGGTCTCCATACTGCGTCCATTTTAGTTTTTGCGCAATATGGCGTTTTTTACACAGAGTCCCCACTGTCACTGAGACTTGCAATGAAAAAGAGAAAATCCGTTAGGCGAAAGTTTGTTTTTCGGCATAAGGTGTATATATTCTGAAAGTACATTTCGAGGCCTTTCACTTGATATGGGTCTCCATACTGCGTCCATTTTAGTTTTTGCGCAATATGACGTTTTCTACACAGAGTCCCCACTGTCACTGAGATTTGCAATGAACATCGAGAAAATCCGTTAGCCGAAAGTTTGTTTTTTGTCATAAGGTGTATATATTCTGAAAGTAGGTTTCGAGACCTTTCAATTGATGTGGGTCTCCATACTGCGTCCATTTTAGTTTTTGCGCAATATGACGTTTTCTACACAGAGTCTCCACTGTCACTGGGACTTGCAATGAAAATCGAGAAAATCCGTTAGGCGAAAGTTTGTTTTTCGGCACAAGGTGTATATATTCTGAAAGTACATTTCGAGACCTTTCAACTGATGTGGTTCTCCATACTGCGTCCATTTTAGTTTTTGCGCAATATGACGTTTTTGTACACAGAGTCCCCACTGTCACTGGGACTTGCAATGAAAATCGAGAAAATCCGTTAGGCGAAAGTTTGGCTTTCGACATAAGGTGTATATATTCTGAAAGTAGGTTTCGAGACCTTTCAATTGATGTGGGTCTCCATACTGCGTTCATTTTAGTTTTTGCGCAATATGACGTTTTCTACACAGAGTCCCCACTGTCACTGAGACTTGCAATGAAAATCGAGAAAATCCGTTAGGCGAAAGTTTGTTTTTCGGCATAAGGTGTATATATTCTGAAAGTACATTTCGAGGCCTTTCACTTGATATGGGTCTCCATACTGCGTCCATTTTAGTTTTTGCGCAATATGACGTTTTCTACACAGAGTCCCCACTGTCACTGAGATTGGCAATGAACATCGAGAAAATCCGTTAGCCGAAAGTTTGTTTTTTGTCATAAGGTGTATATATTCTGAAAGTAGGTTTCGAGACCTTTCAATTGATGTGGGTCTCCATACTGCGTCCATTTTAGTTTTTGCGCAATATGACGTTTTCTACACAGAGTCTCCACTGTCACTGGGACTTGCAATGAAAATCGAGAAAATCCGTTAGGCGAAAGTTTGTTTTTCGGCACAAGGTGTATATATTCTGAAAGTACATTTCGAGACCTTTCAACTGATGTGGTTCTCCATACTGCGTCCATTTTAGTTTTTGCGCAATATGACGTTTTTGTACACAGAGTCCCCACTGTCACTGGGACTTGCAATGAAAATCGAGAAAATCCGTTAAGCGAAAGTTTGTTTTTCGACATAGGTGTATATATTCTGAAAGTACATTTCGAGACCTTTCAATTGATGTGGGTCTCCATACTGCGTCCATTTTTTTGCGCAATATGACGTTTTCTACACAGAGTCTCCACTGTCACTGGGACTTGCAATGAAAATCGAGAAAATCCGTTAGGCGAAAGTTTGTTTTTCGGCACAAGGTGTATATATTCTGAAAGTACATTTCGAGACCTTTCAACTGATGTGGTTCTCCATACTGCGCCCATTTTAGTTTTTGCGCAATATGACGTTTTCTACACAGAGTCCCCACTGTCACTGGGACTTGCAATGAAAATCGAGAAAATCCTCTAGGCAAAAGTTTGTTTTTTGGCATAAGGTGTATATATTCTGAAAGTAGGTTTCGAGACCTTTCACTTGATGTGGTTTTTCATACTGCGTCCATTTTAGTTTTTGCGCAATATGATGTTTTCTACACAGAGTCCCCACTGTCACTGAGACTTGCAATGAAAATCGAGAAAATCCGTTAGCCGAAAGTTTGTTTTTTGGCATAAGGTGTATATATTCTGAAAGTAGGTTTCGAGACCTTTCACTTGATGTGGTTTTCATACTGCGTCCATTTTAGTTTTTGCGCAATATGACGTTTTCTACACAGAGTCTCCACTGTCACTGGGACTTGCAATGAAAATCGAGAAAATCCGTTAGGCGAAAGTTTTTTTTCGGCATAAAGTGTATATATTCTGAAAGTACGTTTCGATACCTTTCAATTGATGTGGGTCTCCATTCTGCGTCCATTTTAGTTTTTGCGCAATATGACGTTTTCTACACAGAGTCCCCACTGTCACTGGGACTTGCAATGAAAATCGAGAAAATCCGTTAGGCGAAAGTTTGTTTTTCGGCACAAGGTGTATATATTCTGAAACTACATTTCGAGACCTTTCAACTGATGTGGGTCTCCATACTGCGTCCATTTTAGTTTTTGCGCAATATGACGTTTTCTACACAGAGTCCCCACTGTCACTGAGATTTGCAATGAAAATCGAGAAAATCCGTTAGGCGAAAGTTTGTTTTTCGGCACAAGGTGCATATATTCTGAAAGTACGTTTCGATACCTTTCAACTGATGTGGGTCTCCATTCTGCGTCCATTTTAGTTTTTGCGCAATATGACGTTTTCTACACAGAGTCCCCACTGTCACTGGGACTTGCAATGAAAATCGAGAAAATCCGTTAGGCGAAAATTTGGTTTTTGGCATAAGGTGTATATATTCTGAAAGTACATTTCGAGACCTTTCACTTGATGTGGGTCTCCATACTGCGTCCATTTTAGTTTTTGCGCAATATGACGTTTTCTACACAGAGTCCCCACTGTCACTGAGACTTGCAATGAAAATCGAGAAAATCCGTTAGGCGAAAGTTTGGTTTTCGGCATAAGGTGTATATATTCTGACAGTACGTTTCGATACCTTTCAATTGATGTGGTTCTCCATTCTGCGCCATTTTAGTTTTTGCGCAATATGACGTTTTCTACACAGAGTCCCCACTGTCATTGGGACTTGCAATGAAAATCGAGAAAATCCTCTAGGCGAAAGTTTGGTTTGTGGCATAAGGTGTATATATTCTAAAAAAAGGTTTCAAGACCTTTCACTTGATGTGGTTCTCCATACTGCGTCCATTTTAGTTTTTGCGCAATATGACGTTTTCTACACAGAGTCCCCACTGTCACTGAGATTTGCAATGAAAATCGAGAAAATCGGTTAGGCGAAAGTTTGTTTTTCGGCACAAGGTGTATATATTCTGAAACTACATTTCGAGACCTTTCAATTGATGTGGGTCTCCATACTGCGTCCATTTTAGTTTTTGCGCAATATGACGTTTTCTACACAGAGTCCCCACTGTCACTGAGACTTGCAATGAAAATCGAGAAAATCCGTTAGGCGAAAGTTTGTTTTTCGGCACAAGGTGCATATATTCTGAAAGTACGTTTCGATACCTTTCAACTGATGTGGGTCTCCATTCTGCGTCCATTTTAGTTTTTGCGCAATATGACGTTTTCTACACAGAGTCCCCACTGTCACTGGGACTTGCAATGAAAATCGAGAAAATCCGTTAGGCGAAAGTTTGGTTTTTGGCATAAGGTGTATATATTCTGAAAGTACATTTCGAGACCTTTCACTTGATGTGGGTCTCCATACTGCGTCCATTTTAGTTTTTGCGCAATATGACGTTTTCTACACAGAGTCCCCACTGTCACTGAGACTTGCAATGAAAATCGAGAAAATCCGTTAGGCGAAAGTTTGTTTTTAGGCATAGGGTGTATATATTCTGAAAGTACATGAAAATGAGAAAATCCTGTCACTAGACTTGCGAAAAAGTTTAGGCGAAAGTTTGTTTTTGGCATAAGGTGTATATATTCTGAAAGTACATTTCGAGACCTTTCAACTTGATGTGGTTCTCCATACTGCGTCCATTTTAGTTTTTGCGCAATATGACGTTTTCTACACAGAGTCCCCACTGTCACTGAGACTTGCAATGAAAATCGAGAAAATCCGTTAGGCGAAAGTTTGTTTTTCGGCATAAGGTGTATATATTCTGAAAGTAGGTTTCGAGACCTTTCAATTGATGTGGGTCTCCATACTGCGTCCATTTTAGTTTTTGCGCAATATGACGTTTTCTACACAGAGTCCCCACTGTCACTGAGACTTGCAATGAAAATCGAGAAAATCCGTTAGGCGAAAGTTTGTTTTTCGGCATAAGGTGTATATATTCTGAAAGTACATTTCGAGACCTTTCACTTGATGTGGGTCTCCATACTGCGTCCATTTTAGTTTTTGCGCAATATGACGTTTTCTACACAGAGTCCCCACTGTCACTGAGACTTGCAATGAAAATCGAGAAAATCCGTTAGGCGAAAGTTTGTTTTTCGGCATAAGGTGTATATATTCTGAAAGTAGGTTTCGAGACCTTTCAATTGATGTGGGTCTCCATACTGCGTCCATTTTAGTTTTTGCGCAATATGACGTTTTCTACACAGAGTCCCCACTGTCACTGAGACTTGCAATGAAAATCGAGAAAATCCGTTAGGCGAAAGTTTGTTTTTCGGCACAAGGTGTATATATTCTGAAAGTACATTTCGAGACCTTTCAACTGATGTGGTTCTCCATACTGCGTCCATTTTAGTTTTTGCGCAATATGACGTTTTCTACACAGAGTCCCCACTGTCACTGAGACTTGCAATGAAAATCGAGAAAATCCGTTAGGCGAAAGTTTGTTTTTCGGCATAAGGTGTATATATTCTGAAAGTACATTTCGAGACCTTTCAATTGATGTGGGTCTCCATACTGCGTCCATTTTAGTTTTTGCGCAATATGACGTTTTCTACACAGAGTCCCCACTGTCACTGAGACTTGCAATGAAAATCGAGAAAATCCGTTAGGCGAAAGTTTGTTTTTCGGCATAAGGTGTATATATTCTGAAAGTACATTTCGAGACCTTTCAACTGATGTGGTTCTCCATACTGCGTCCATTTTAGTTTTTGCGCAATATGACGTTTTCTACACAGAGTCCCCACTGTCACTGGGACTTGCAATGAAAATCGAGAAAATCCTCTAGGCGAAAGTTTGTTTTTCGACAAAAGGTGCATATATTCTAAAAGTACATTTCGAGACCTTTCACTTGATGTGGTTTTTCATACTGCGTCCATTTTAGTTTTTGCGCAATATGATGTTTTCTACACAGAGTCCCCACTGTCACTGAGACTTGCAATGAAAATCGAGAAAATCCGTTAGCCGAAAGTTTGTTTTTTGGCATAAGGTGTATATATTCTGAAAGTAGGTTTCGAGACCTTTCACTTGATGTGGTTTTCATACTGCGTCCATTTTAGTTTTTGCGCAATATGACGTTTTCTACACAGAGTCCCCACTGTCACTGAGACTTGCAATGAAAATCGAGAAAATCCGTTAGGCGAAAGTTTTTTTTCGGCATAAGGTGTATATATTCTGAAAGTACATTTCGAGACCTTTCAATTGATGTGGGTCTCCATACTGCGTCCATTTTAGTTTTTGCGCAATATGACGTTTTCTACACAGAGTCCCCACTGTCACTGAGACTTGCAATGAAAATCGAGAAAATCCGTTAGGCGAAAGTTTGTTTTTCGGCACAAGGTGTATATATTCTGAAACTACATTTCGAGACCTTTCAACTGATGTGGGTCTCCATACTGCGTCCATTTTAGTTTTTGCGCAATATGACGTTTTCTACACAGAGTCCCCACTGTCACTGAGACTTGCAATGAAAATCGAGAAAATCCGTTAGGCGAAAGTTTGTTTTTCGGCACAAGGTGCATATATTCTGAAAGTACGTTTCGATACCTTTCAACTGATGTGGGTCTCCATTCTGCGTCCATTTTAGTTTTTGCGCAATATGACGTTTTCTACACAGAGTCCCCACTGTCACTGGGACTTGCAATGAAAATCGAGAAAATCCGTTAGGCGAAAATTTGGTTTTTGGCATAAGGTGTATATATTCTGAAAGTACATTTCGAGACCTTTCACTTGATGTGGGTCTCCATACTGCGTCCATTTTAGTTTTTGCGCAATATGACGTTTTCTACACAGAGTCCCCACTGTCACTGAGACTTGCAATGAAAATCGAGAAAATCCGTTAGGCGAAAGTTTGGTTTTCGGCATAAGGTGTATATATTCTGACAGTACGTTTCGATACCTTTCAATTGATGTGGGTCTCCATTCTGCGTCCATTTTAGTTTTTGCGCAATATGACGTTTTCTACACAGAGTCCCCACTGTCATTGGGACTTGCAATGAAAATCGAGAAAATCCTCTAGGCGAAAGTTTGGTTTTTGGCATAAGGTGTATATATTCTAAAAAAAGGTTTCAAGACCTTTCACTTGATGTGGTTCTCCATACTGCGTCCATTTTAGTTTTTGCGCAATATGACGTTTTCTACACAGAGTCCCCACTGTCACTGAGATTTGCAATGAAAATCGAGAAAATCCGTTAGGCGAAAGTTTGTTTTTCGGCACAAGGTGTATATATTCTGTATTTAGTTATTCTGTATTTTAGTTTTTGCGCAATATGACGTTTTCTACACAGAGTCCCCACTGTCACTGAGACTTGCAATGAAAATCGAGAAAATCCGTTAGGCGAAAGTTTGTTTTTCGGCACAAGGTGCATATATTCTGAAAGTACGTTTCGATACCTTTCAACTGATGTGGGTCTCCATTCTGCGTCCATTTTAGTTTTTGCGCAATATGACGTTTTCTACACAGAGTCCCCACTGTCACTGGGACTTGCAATGAAAATCGAGAAAATCCGTTAGGCGAAAGTTTGGTTTTTGGCATAAGGTGTATATATTCTGAAAGTACATTTCGAGACCTTTCACTTGATGTGGGTCTCCATACTGCGTCCATTTTAGTTTTTGCGCAATATGACGTTTTCTACACAGAGTCCCCACTGTCACTGAGACTTGCAATGAAAATCGAGAAAATCCGTTAGGCGAAAGTTTGTTTTTCGGTATGAGTGGTGTATATATTCTGACAGTACGTTTCGAGACCTTTCAATTGATGTGGGTCTTCATACTGCGTCCATTTTAGTTTTTGCGCAATATGACGTTTTCTACACAGAGTCCCCACTGTCACTGAGACTTGCAATGAAAATCGAGAAAATCCGTTAGGCGAAAGTTTGTTTTTCGGCATAAGGTGTATATATTCTGAAAGTACGTTTCGATACCTTTCAATTGATGTGGGTCTCCATTCTGCGTCCATTTTAGTTTTTGCGCAATATGACGTTTTCTACACAGAGTCCCCACTGTCACTGGGACTTGCAATGAAAATCGAGAAAATCCGTTAGGCGAAAGTTTGTTTTTCGGCATAAGGTGTATATATTCTGAAAGTACATTTCGAGACCTTTCACTTGATGTGGGTCTCCATACTGCGTCCATTTTAGTTTTTGCGCAATATGACGTTTTCTACACAGAGTCCCCACTGTCACTGGGACTTGCAATGAAAATCGAGAAAATCCGTTAGGCGAAAGTTTGTTTTTCGGCACAAGGTGTATATATTCTGAAACTACATTTCGAGACCTTTCAACTGATGTGGGTCTCCATACTGCGTCCATTTTAGTTTTTGCGCAATATGACGTTTTCTACACAGAGTCCCCACTGTCACTGAGATTTGCAATGAAAATCGAGAAAATCGGTTAGGCGAAAGTTTGTTTTTCGGCACAAGGTGTATATATTCTGAAAGTACGTTTCGATACCTTTCAATTGATGTGGGTCTCCATTCTGCGTCCATTTTAGTTTTTGCGCAATATGACGTTTTCTACACAGAGTCCCCACTGTCACTGAGACTTGCAATGAAAATCGAGAAAATCCGTTAGGCGAAAGTTTGGTTTTCGGCATAAGGTGTATATATTCTGACAGTACGCTTCGATACCTTTCAATTGATGTGGGTCTCCATTCTGCGTCCATTTTAGTTTTTGCGCAATATGACGTTTTCTACACAGAGTCCCCACTGTCATTGGGACTTGCAATGAAAATCGAGAAAATCCTCTAGGCGAAAGTTTGGTTTGTGGCATAAGGTGTATATATTCTAAAAAAAGGTTTCAAGACCTTTCACTTGATGTGGTTCTCCATACTGCGTCCATTTTAGTTTTTGCGCAATATGACGTTTTCTACACAGAGTCCCCACTGTCACTGAGATTTGCAATGAAAATCGAGAAAATCGGTTAGGCGAAAGTTTGTTTTTCGGCACAAGGTGTATATATTCTGAAACTACAGGTTTCGAGACCTTTCAATTTATGTGGGTCTCCATACTGCGTCCATTTAAGTTTTTGCGCAATATGACGTTTTCTACACAGAGTCCCCACTGTCACTGAGACTTGCAATGAAAATCGAGAAAATCCGTTAGGCGAAAGTTTGGTTGTCGACATGAAGTGTATATATTCTGAAACTACATTTCGAGACCTTTCAATTGATGTGGGTCTCCATACTGCGTCCATTTTAGTTTTTGCGCAATATGGCGTTTTTTACACAGAGTCCCCACTGTCACTGAGACTTGCAATGAAAAACGAGAAAATCCGTTAGGCGAAAGTTTGTTTTTCGGCATAAGGTGTATATATTCTAAAAAAAGGTTTCAAGACCTTTCACTTGATGTGGTTCTCCATACTGCGTCCATTTTAGTTTTTGCGCAATATGACGTTTTCTACACATAGTCCCCACTGTCACTGGGACTTGCAATGAAAATCGAGAAAATCCGTTAGGCGAAAGTTTGGTTTTTGGCACAAGGTGTATATATTCTGAAACTAGATTTCGAGACCTTTCAATTGATGTGGGTCTCCATACTGCGTCCATTTTAGTTTTTGCGCAATATGACGTTTTCTACACAGAGTCCCCACTGTCACTGAGACTTGCAATGAAAATCGAGAAAATCCGTTAGGCGAAGGTTTGGTTGTCGACATAAGGTGTATATATTCTGAAAGTAGGTTTCGAGTTCTTTCAATTGATGTGGGTCTCCATACTGCGTCCATTTTAGTTTTTGCGCAATATGGCGTTTTTTACACAGAGTCCCCACTGTCACTGAGACTTGCAATGAAAAAGAGAAAATCCGTTAGGCGAAAGTTTGTTTTTCGGCATAAGGTGTATATATTCTGAAAGTACATTTCGAGGCCTTTCACTTGATATGGGTCTCCATACTGCGTCCATTTTAGTTTTTGCGCAATATGACGTTTTCTACACAGAGTCCCCACTGTCACTGAGATTTGCAATGAACATCGAGAAAATCCGTTAGCCGAAAGTTTGTTTTTTGTCATAAGGTGTATATATTCTGAAAGTAGGTTTCGAGACCTTTCAATTGATGTGGGTCGTCCATTTTAGTTTTTGCGCAATATGACGTTTTCTACACAGAGTCTCCACTGTCACTGGGACTTGCAATGAAAATCGAGAAAATCCGTTAGGCGAAAGTTTGTTTTTCGGCACAAGGTGTATATATTCTGAAAGTACATTTCGAGACCTTTCAACTGATGTGGTTCTCCATACTGCGTCCATTTTAGTTTTTGCGCAATATGACGTTTTTGTACACAGAGTCCCCACTGTCACTGGGACTTGCAATGAAAATCGAGAAAATCCGTTAGGCGAAGGTTTGGTTGTCGATATAAGGTGTATATATTCTGAAAGTAGGTTTCGAGTTCTTTCAATTGATGTGGGTCTCCATACTGCGTTCATTTTAGTTTTTGCGCAATATGACGTTTTCTACACAGAGTCCCCACTGTCACTGAGAATTGCAATGAAAATCGAGAAAATCCGTTAGGCGAAAGTTTGTTTTTCGGCATAAGGTGTATATATTCTGAAAGTACATTTCGAGGCCTTTCACTTGATATGGGTCTCCATACTGCGTCCATTTTAGTTTTTGCGCAATATGACGTTTTCTACACAGAGTCCCCACTGTCACTGAGATTGGCAATGAACATCGAGAAAATCCGTTAGCCGAAAGTTTGTTTTTTGTCATAAGGTGTATATATTCTGAAAGTAGGTTTCGAGACCTTTCAATTGATGTGGGTCTCCATACTGCGTACATTTTAGTTTTTGCGCAATATGACGTTTTCTACACAGAGTCTCCACTGTCACTGGGACTTGCAATAAAAATCGAGAAAATCCGTTAGGCGAAAGTTTGTTTTTCGGCACAAGGTGTATATATTCTGAAAGTACATTTCGAGACCTTTCAACTGATGTGGTTCTCCATACTTCGTCCATTTTAGTTTTTGCGCAATATGGCGTTTTCTACCCAGAGTCCCCACTGTCACTGAGACTTGCAATGAAAATCGAGAAAATCCGTTAGGCGAAGGTTTGTTTTCGGGCATAAGGTGTATTTATTCTGAAAGTAGGTTTCGAGTTCTTTCAATTGATGTGGGTCTCCATACTGCGTCCATTTTAGTTTTTGCGCAATATGGCGTTTTTTACACAGAGTCCCCACTGTCACTGAGACTTGCAATGAAAAAGAGAAAATCCGTTAGGCGAAAGTTTGTTTTTCGGCATAAGGTGTATATATTCTGAAAGTACATTTCGAGGCCTTTCTCTTGATATGGGTCTCCATACTGCGTCCATTTTAGTTTTTGCGCAATATGACGTTTTCTACACAGAGTCCCCACTGTCACTGAGATTTGCAATGAACATCGAGAAAATCCGTTAGCCGAAAGTTTGTTTTTTGTCATAAGGTGTATATATTCTGAAAGTAGGTTTCGAGACCTTTCAATTGATGTGGGTCTCCATACTGCGTCCATTTTAGTTTTTGCGCAATATGACGTTTTCTACACAGAGTCTCCACTGTCACTGGGACTTGCAATGAAAATCGAGAAAATCCGTTAGGCGAAAGTTTGTTTTTCGGCACAAGGTGTATATATTCTGAAAGTACATTTCGAGACCTTTCAACTGATGTGGTTCTCCATACTGCGTCCATTTTAGTTTTTGCGCAATATGACGTTTTTGTACACAGAGTCCCCACTGTCACTGGGACTTGCAATGAAAATCGAGAAAATCCGTTAGGCGAAGGTTTGGTTGTCGACATAAGGTGTATATATTCTGAAAGTAGGTTTCGAGTTCTTTCAATTGATGTGGGTCTCCATACTGCGTTCATTTTAGTTTTTGCGCAATATGACGTTTTCTACACAGAGTCCCCACTGTCACTGAGAATTGCAATGAAAATCGAGAAAATCCGTTAGGCGAAAGTTTGTTTTTCGGCATAAGGTGTATATATTCTGAAAGTACATTTCGAGGCCTTTCACTTGATATGGGTCTCCATACTGCGTCCATTTTAGTTTTTGCGCAATATGACGTTTTCTACACAGAGTCCCCACTGTCACTGAGATTGGCAATGAACATCGAGAAAATCCGTTAGCCGAAAGTTTGTTTTTTGTCATAAGGTGTATATATTCTGAAAGTAGGTTTCGAGACCTTTCAATTGATGTGGGTCTCCATACTGCGTACATTTTACTTTTTGCGCAATATGACGTTTTCTACACAGAGTCTCCACTGTCACTGGGACTTGCAATAAAAATCGAGAAAATCCGTTAGGCGAAAGTTTGTTTTTCGGCACAAGGTGTATATATTCTGAAAGTACATTTCGAGACCTTTCAACTGATGTGGTTCTCCATACTTCGTCCATTTTAGTTTTTGCGCAATATGACGTTTTTGTACACAGAGTCCCCACTGTCACTGGGACTTGCAATGAAAATCGAGAAAATCCGTTAAGCGAAAGTTTGTTTTTCGACATAGGATGTATATATTCTGAAAGTACATTTCGAGACCTTTCAATTGATGTGGGTCTCCATACTGCGTCCATTTTAGTTTTTGCGCAATATTACGTTTTCTACACAGAGTCTCCACTGTCACTGGGACTTGCAATGAAAATCGAGAAAATCCGTTAGGCGAAAGTTTGTTTTTCGGCACAAGGTGTATATATTCTGAAAGTACATTTCGAGACCTTTCAACTGATGTGGTTCTCCATACTGCGCCCATTTTAGTTTTTGCGCAATATGACGTTTTCTACACAGAGTCCCCACTGTCACTGGGACTTGCAATGAAAATCGAGAAAATCCTCTAGGCAAAAGTTTGTTTTTTGGCATAAGGTGTATATATTCTGAAAGTAGGTTTCGAGACCTTTCACTTGATGTGGTTTTTCATACTGCGTCCATTTTAGTTTTTGCGCAATATGATGTTTTCTACACAGAGTCCCCACTGTCACTGAGACTTGCAATGAAAATCGAGAAAATCCGTTAGCCGAAAGTTTGTTTTTTGGCATAAGGTGTATATATTCTGAAAGTAGGTTTCGAGACCTTTCACTTGATGTGGTTTTCATACTGCGTCCATTTTGTTTTTGCGCAATATGACGTTTTCTACACAGAGTCTCCACTGTCACTGGGACTTGCAATGAAAATCGAGAAAATCCGTTAGGCGAAAGTTTTTTTTCGGCATAAAGTGTATATATTCTGACAGTACGTTTCGATACCTTTCAATTGATGTGGGTCTCCATTCTGCGTCCATTTTAGTTTTTGCGCAATATGACGTTTTCTACACAGAGTCCCCACTGTCACTGGGACTTGCAATGAATATCGAGAAAATCCGTTAGGCGAAAGTTTGTTTTTCGGCACAAGGTGTATATATTCTGAAACTACATTTCGAGACCTTTCAACTGATGTGGGTCTCCATACTGCGTCCATTTTAGTTTTTGCGCAATATGACGTTTTCTACACAGAGTCCCCACTGTCACTGAGACTTGCAATGAAAATCGAGAAAATCCGTTAGGCGAAAGTTTGTTTTTCGGCACAAGGTGCATATATTCTGAAAGTACGTTTCGATACCTTTCAACTGATGTGGGTCTCCATTCTGCGTCCATTTTAGTTTTTGCGCAATATGACGTTTTCTACACAGAGTCCCCACTGTCACTGGGACTTGCAATGAAAATCGAGAAAATCCGTTAGGCGAAAATTTGGTTTTTGGCATAAGGTGTATATATTCTGAAAGTACATTTCGAGACCTTTCACTTGATGTGGGTCTCCATACTGCGTCCATTTTAGTTTTTGCGCAATATGACGTTTTCTACACAGAGTCCCCACTGTCACTGAGACTTGCAATGAAAATCGAGAAAATCCGTTAGGCGAAAGTTTGGTTTTCGGCATAAGGTGTATATATTCTGACAGTACGTTTCGATACCTTTCAATTGATGTGGGTCTCCATTCTGCGTCCATTTTAGTTTTTGCGCAATATGACGTTTTCTACACAGAGTCCCCACTGTCATTGGGACTTGCAATGAAAATCGAGAAAATCCTCTAGGCGAAAGTTTGGTTTTTGGCATAAGGTGTATATATTCTAAAAAAAGGTTTCAAGACCTTTCACTTGATGTGGTTCTCCATACTGCGTCCATTTTAGTTTTTGCGCAATATGACGTTTTCTACACAGAGTCCCCACTGTCACTGAGATTTGCAATGAAAATCGAGAAAATCGGTTAGGCGAAAGTTTGTTTTTCGGCACAAGGTGTATATATTCTGAAACTACATTTCGAGACCTTTCAATTGATGTGGGTCTCCATACTGCGTCCATTTAAGTTTTTGCGCAATATGACGTTTTCTACACAGAGTCCCCACTGTCACTGAGACTTGCAATGAAAATCGAGAAAATCCGTTAGGCGAAAGTTTGTTTTTCGGCACAAGGTGCATATATTCTGAAAGTACGTTTCGATACCTTTCAACTGATGTGGGTCTCCATTCTGCGTCCATTTTAGTTTTTGCGCAATATGACGTTTTCTACACAGAGTCCCCACTGTCACTGGGACTTGCAATGAAAATCGAGAAAATCCGTTAGGCGAAAGTTTGGTTTTTGGCATAAGGTGTATATATTCTGAAAGTACATTTCGAGACCTTTCACTTGATGTGGGTCTCCATACTGCGTCCATTTTAGTTTTTGCGCAATATGACGTTTTCTACACAGAGTCCCCACTGTCACTGAGACTTGCAATGAAAATCGAGAAAATCCGTTAGGCGAAAGTTTGGTTGTCGACATGAAGTGTATATATTCTGAAACTACATTTCTAGACCTTTCAATTGATATGATGTTTTCTACACAGAGTCCCCACTGTCACTGAGACTTGCAATGAAAATCGAGAAAATCCGTTAGGCGAAAGTTTGTTTTTTGGCATAAGGTGTATATATTCTGAAAGTAGGTTTCGAGACCTTTCACTTGATGTGGTTTTCATACTGCGTCCATTTTAGTTTTTGTGCAATATGACGTTTTCTACACAGAGTCCCCACTGTCACTGGGACTTGCAATGAAAATCGAGAAAATCCGTTAGGCGAAAATTTTTTTTCGGCATATTCTGAAAATACGTTTCGATACCTTTCAATTGATGTGGGTCTCCATTCTGCGTCCATTTTAGTTTTTGCGCAATATGACGTTTTCTACACAGAGTCCCCACTGTCACTGGGACTTGCAATGAAAATCGAGAAAATCCGTTAGGCGAAAGTTTGTTTTTCGGCACAAGGTGTATATATTCTGAAACTACATTTCGAGACCTTTCAATTGATGTGGGTCTCCATACTGCGTCCATTTTAGTTTTTGCGCAATATGACGTTTTCTACACAGAGTCCCCACTGTCACTGAGACTTGCAATGAAAATCGAGAAAATCCGTTAGGCGAAAGTTTGTTTTTCGGCACAAGGTGTATATATTCTGAAACTACATTTCGAGACCTTTCAACTGATGTGGGTCTCCATACTGCGTCCATTTTAGTTTTTGCGCAATATGACGTTTTCTACACAGAGTCCCCACTGTCACTGAGACTTGCAATGAAAATCGAGAAAATCCGTTAGGCGAAAGTTTGTTTTTCGGCACAAGGTGCATATATTCTGAAAGTACGTTTCGATACCTTTCAACTGATGTGGGTCTCCATTCTGCGTCCATTTTAGTTTTTGCGCAATATGACGTTTTCTACACAGAGTCCCCACTGTCACTGGGACTTGCAATGAAAATCGAGAAAATCCGTTAGGCGAAAATTTGGTTTTTGGCATAAGGTGTATATATTCTGAAAGTACATTTCGAGACCTTTCACTTGATGTGGGTCTCCATACTGCGTCCATTTTAGTTTTTGCGCAATATGACGTTTTCTACACAGAGTCCCCACTGTCACTGAGACTTGCAATGAAAATCGAGAAAATCCGTTAGGCGAAAGTTTGGTTTTCGGCATAAGGTGTATATATTCTGACAGTACGTTTCGATACCTTTCAATTGATGTGGGTCTCCATTCTGCGTCCATTTTAGTTTTTGCGCAATATGACGTTTTCTACACAGAGTCCCCACTGTCATTGGGACTTGCAATGAAAATCGAGAAAATCCTCTAGGCGAAAGTTTGGTTTTTGGCATAAGGTGTATATATTCTAAAAAAAGGTTTCAAGACCTTTCACTTGATGTGGTTCTCCATACTGCGTCCATTTTAGTTTTTGCGCAATATGACGTTTTCTACACAGAGTCCCCACTGTCACTGAGATTTGCAATGAAAATCGAGAAAATCCGTTAGGCGAAAGTTTGTTTTTCGGCACAAGGTGTATATATTCTGAAACTACATTTCGAGACCTTTCAATTGATGTGGGTCTCCATACTGCGTCCATTTAAGTTTTTGCGCAATATGACGTTTTCTACACAGAGTCCCCACTGTCACTGAGACTTGCAATGAAAATCGAGAAAATCCGTTAGGCGAAAGTTTGTTTTTCGGCACAAGGTGCATATATTCTGAAAGTACGTTTCGATACCTTTCAACTGATGTGGGTCTCCATTCTGCGTCCATTTTAGTTTTTGCGCAATATGACGTTTTCTACACAGAGTCCCCACTGTCACTGGGACTTGCAATGAAAATCGAGAAAATCCGTTAGGCGAAAGTTTGGTTTTTGGCATAAGGTGTATATATTCTGAAAGTACATTTCGAGACCTTTCACTTGATGTGGGTCTCCATACTGCGTCCATTTTAGTTTTTGCGCAATATAAAGTTTTCTACACAGAGTCCCCACTGTCACTGAGACTTGCAATGAAAATCGAGAAAATCCGTTAGGCGAAAGTTTGGTTGTCGACATGAAGTGTATATATTCTGAAACTACATTTCTAGACCTTTCAATTGATATGATGTTTTCTACACAGAGTCCCCACTGTCACTGAGACTTGCAATGAAAATCGAGAAAATCCGTTAGGCGAAAGTTTGTTTTTTGGCATAAGGTGTATATATTCTGAAAGTAGGTTTCGAGACCTTTCACTTGATGTGGTTTTCATACTGCGTCCATTTTAGTTTTTGCGCAATATGACGTTTTCTACACAGAGTCACCACTGTCACTGGGACTTGCAATGAAAATCGAGAAAATCCGTTAGGCGAAAGTTTTTTTTCGGCATAAGGTGTATATATTCTGAAAGTACGTTTCGATACCTTTCAATTGATGTGGGTCTCCATTCTGCGTCCATTTTAGTTTTTGCGCAATATGACGTTTTCTACACAGAGTCCCCACTGTCACTGGGACTTGCAATGAAAATCGAGAAAATCCGTTAGGCGAAAGTTTGTTTTTCGGCACAAGGTGTATATATTCTGAAACTACATTTCGAGACCTTTCAACTGATGTGGGTCTCCATACTGCGTCCATTTTAGTTTTTGCGCAATATGACGTTTTTTACACAGAGTCCCCACTGTCACTGAGACTTGCAATGAAAATCGAGAAAATCCGTTAGGCGAAAGTTTGTTTTTCGGCATAAGGTGTATATATTCTAAAAAAAGGTTTCAAGACCTTTCACTTGATGTGGTTCTCCATACTGCGTCCATTTTAGTTTTTGCGCAATATGGCGTTTTCTACACAGAGTCCCCACTGTCACTGAGACTTGCAAGGAAAACCGAGAAAATCCGTTAGGCGAAAATTTGGTTTTTGGCATAAGGTGTATATATTCTGAAAGTACATTTCGAGACCTTTCACTTGATGTGGGTCTCCATACTGCGTCCATTTTAGTTTTTGCGCAATATGACGTTTTCTACACAGAGTCCCCACTGTCACTGAGACTTGCAATGAAAATCGAGAAAATCCGTTAGGCGAAAGTTTGGTTTTCGGCATAAGGTGTATATATTCTGACAGTACGTTTCGATACCTTTCAATTGATGTGGGTCTCCATTCTGCGTCCATTTTAGTTTTTGCGCAATATGACGTTTTCTACACAGAGTCCCCACTGTCACTGGGACTTGCAATGAAAATCGAGAAAATCCGTTAGGCGAAAGTTTGTTTTTCGGCATAAGGTGTATATATTCTAAAAAAAGGTTTCAAGACCTTTCACTTGATGTGGTTCTCCATACTGCGTCCATTTTAGTTTTTGCGCAATATGACGTTTTCTACACAGAGTCCCCACTGTCACTGAGACTTGCAATGAAAATCGAGAAAATCCGTTAGGCGAAAGTTTGGTTTTTGGCATAAGGTGTATATATTCTGAAAGTACATTTCGAGACCTTTCACTTGATGTGGGTCTCCATACTGCGTCCATTTTAGTTTTTGCGCAATATGACGTTTTCTACACAGAGTCCCCACTGTCACTGAGACTTGCAATGAAAATCGAGAAAATCCGTTAGGCGAAAGTTTGTTTTTCGGCATAAGGTGTATATATTCTGAAAGTACATTTCGAGACCTTTCACTTGATGTGGGTCTCCATACTGCGTCCATTTTAGTTTTTGCGCAATATGACGTTTTCTACACAGAGTCCCCACTGTCACTGAGACTTGCAATGAAAATCGAGAAAATCCGTTAGGCGAAAGTTTGTTTTTCGGCATAAGGTGTATATATTCTGAAAGTACGTTTAGAGACCTTTCAATTGATGTGGGTCCCCATACTGCATCCATTTTAGTTTTTGCGCAATATGATGTTTTCTACACAGAGTCCCCACTGTCACTGAGACTTGCAATGAAAATCGAGAAAATCCGTTAGGCGAAAGTTTGTTTTTTGGCATAAGGTGTATATATTCTGAAAGTAGGTTTCGAGACCTTTCACTTGATGTGGTTTTCATACTGCGTCCATTTTAGTTTTTGCGCAATATGACGTTTTCTACACAGAGTCTCCACTGTCACTGGGACTTGCAATGAAAATCGAGAAAATCCGTTAGGCGAAAGTTTTTTTTCGGCATAAAGTGTATATATTCTGACAGTACGTTTCGATACCTTTCAATTGATGTGGGTCTCCATTCTGCGTCCATTTTAGTTTTTGCGCAATATGACGTTTTCTACACAGAGTCCCCACTGTCACTGGGACTTGCAATGAATATCGAGAAAATCCGTTAGGCGAAAGTTTGTTTTTCGGCACAAGGTGTATATATTCTGAAACTACATTTCGAGACCTTTCAACTGATGTGGGTCTCCATACTGCGTCCATTTTAGTTTTTGCGCAATATGACGTTTTTTACACAGAGTCCCCACTGTCACTGAGACTTGCAATGAAAAACGAGAAAATCCGTTAGGCGAAAGTTTGTTTTTCGGCATAAGGTGTATATATTCTAAAAAAGGTTTCAAGACCTTTCACTTGATGTGGTTCTCCATACTGCGTCCGTTTTAGTTTTTGCGCAATATGGCGTTTTTTACACAGAGTCCCCACTGTCACTGAGACTTGCAATGAAAATCGAGAAAATCCGTTAGGCGAAAATTTGGTTTTTGGCATAAGGTGTATATATTCTGAAAGTACATTTCGAGACCTTTCACTTGATGTGGGTCTCCATACTGCGTCCATTTTAGTTTTTGCGCAATATGACGTTTTCTACACAGAGTCCCCACTGTTACTGAGACTTGCAATGAAAATCGAGAAAATCCGTTAGGCGAAAGTTTGGTTTTCGGCATAAGGTGTATATATTCTGACAGTACGTTTCGATACCTTTCAATTGATGTGGGTCTCCATTCTGCGTCCATTTTAGTTTTTGCGCAATATGACGTTTTCTACACAGAGTCCCCACTGTCATTGGGACTTGCAATGAAAATCGAGAAAATCCTCTAGGCGAAAGTTTGTTTTTCGGCATAAGGTGTATATATTCTAAAAAAAGGTTTCAAGACCTTTCACTTGATGTGGTTCTCCATACTGCGTCCGTTTTAGTTTTTGCGCAATATGGCGTTTTTTACACAGAGTCCCCACTGTCACTGAGACTTGCAATGAAAATCGAGAAAATCCGTTAGGCGAAAATTTGGTTTTTGGCATAAGGTGTATATATTCTGAAAGTACATTTCGAGACCTTTCACGGTCTCCATACTGCGTCCATTTTAGTTTTTGCGCAATATGACGTTTTCTACACAGAGTCCCCACTGTCACTGAGACTTGCAATGAAAATCGAGAAAATCCGTTAGGCGAAAGTTTGTTTTTCGGCACAAGGTGTATATATTCTGAAAGTACATTTCGAGACCTTTCACTTGATGTGGGTCTCCATACTGCGTCCATTTTAGTTTTTGCGCAATATGACGTTTTCTACACAGAGTCCCCACTGTCACTGAGACTTGCAATGAAAATCGAGAAAATCCGTTAGGCGAAAGTTTGGTTTTCGGCATAAGGTGTATATATTCTGAAAGTACATTTCGAGACCTTTCAATTGATGTGGGTCTCCATACTGCGTCCATTTTAGTTTTTGCGCAATATGACGTTTTCTACACAGAGTCCCCACTGTCACTGAGACTTGCAATGAAAATCGAGAAAATCCGTTAGGCGAAAGTTTGTTTTTCGGCACAAGGTGTATATATATTCTGAAAGTACGTTTCGATACCTTTCAACTGATGTGGGTCTCCATTCTGCGTCCATTTTAGTTTTTGCGCAATATGACGTTTTCTACACAGAGTCCCCACTGTCACTGGGACTTGCAATGAAAATCGAGAAAATCCGTTAGGCGAAAATTTGGTTTTTGGCATAAGGTGTATATATTCTGAAAGTACATTTCGAGACCTTTCACTTGATGTGGGTCTCCATACTGCGTCCATTTTAGTTTTTGCGCAATATGACGTTTTCTACACAGAGTCCCCACTGTCACTGAGACTTGCAATGAAAATCGAGAAAATCCGTTAGGCGAAAGTTTGTTTTTCGGCATAAGGTGTATATATTCTGAAAGTACGTTTCGATACCTTTCAATTGATGTGGGTCTCCATACTGCGTCCATTTTAGTTTTTGCGCAATATGACGTTTTCTACACAGAGTCCCCACTGTCACTGAGACTTGCAATGAAAATCGAGAAAATCCGTTAGGCGAAAGTTTGTTTTTCGGCACAAGGTGCATATATTCTGAAAGTACGTTTCGATACCTTTCAACTGATGTGGGTCTCCATTCTGCGTCCATTTTAGTTTTTGCGCAATATGACGTTTTCTACACAGAGTCCCCACTGTCACTGGGACTTGCAATGAAAATCGAGAAAATCCGTTAGGCGAAAGTTTGGTTTTTGGCATAAGGTGTATATATTCTGAAAGTACATTTCGAGACCTTTCACTTGATGTGGGTCTCCATACTGCGTCCATTTTAGTTTTTGCGCAATATGACGTTTTCTACACAGAGTCCCCACTGTCACTGAGACTTGCAATGAAAATCGAGAAAATCCGTTAGGCGAAAGTTTGGTTGTCGACATGAAGTGTATATATTCTGAAACTACATTTCTAGACCTTTCAATTGATATGATGTTTTCTACACAGAGTCCCCACTGTCACTGAGACTTGCAATGAAAATCGAGAAAATCCGTTAGACGAAAGTTTGTTTTTTGGCATAAGGTGTATATATTCTGAAAGTAGGTTTCGAGACCTTTCACTTGATGTGGTTTTCCATACTGCGTCCATTTTAGTTTTTGCGCAATATGACGTTTTCTACACAGAGTCCCCACTGTCACTGAGACTTGCAATGAAAATCGAGAAAATCCGTTAGGCGAAAGTTTGTTTTTCGGCATAAGGTGTATATATTCTGAAAGTAGGTTTCGAGACCTTTCACTTGATGTGGTTCTCCATACTGCGTCCATTTTAGTTTTTGCGCAATATGACGTTTTCTACACAGAGTCCCCACTGTCACTGAGACTTGCAATGAAAATCGAGAAAATCCGTTAGGCGAAAGTTTGTTTTTCGGCATAAGGTGTATATATTCTGAAAGTACATTTCGAGACCTTTCACTTGATGTGGGTCTCCATACTGCGTCCATTTTAGTTTTTGCGCAATATGACGTTTTCTACACAGAGTCCCCACTGTCACTGAGACTTGCAATGAAAATCGAGAAAATCCGTTAGGCGAAAGTTTGTTTTTTGGCATAAGGTGTATATATTCTGAAAAAAGGTTTCAAGACCTTTAACTTGATGTGGTTCTCCATACTGCGTCCATTTTAGTTTTTGCGCAATATGACGTTTTCTACACAGAGTCCCCACTGTCACTGAGACTTGCAATGAAAATCGAGAAAATCCGTTAGGCGAAAGTTTGTTTTTTGGCATAAGGTGTATATATTCTGAAAGTACATTTCGAGACCTTTCACTTGATGTGGGTCTCCATACTGCGTCCATTTTAGTTTTTGCGCAATATGACGTTTTCTACACAGAGTCCCCACTGTCACTGAGACTTGCAATGAAAATCGAGAAAATCCGTTAGGCGAAAGTTTGGTTTTTCGGCATAAGGTGTATATATTCTGAAAGTACATTTCGAGACCTTTCAATTGATGTGGGTCTCCATACTGCGTCCATTTTAGTTTTTGCGCAATATGACGTTTTCTACACAGAGTCCCCACTGTCACTGAGACTTGCAATGAAAATCGAGAAAATCCGTTAGGCGAAAGTTTGTTTTTCGGCATAAGGTGTATATATTCTGAAAATACATTTCGAGACCTTTCACTTGATGTGGTTCTCCATACTGCGTCCATTTTAGTTTTTGCGCAATATGACGTTTTCTACACAGAGTCCCCACTGTCACTGAGACTTGCAATGAAAATCGAGAAAATCCGTTAGGCGAAAGTTTGTTTTTCGGCATAAGGTGTATATATTCTGAAAGTACATTTCGAGACCTTTCACTTGATGTGGGTCTCCATACTGCGTCCATTTTAGTTTTTGCGCAATATGACGTTTTCTACACAGAGTCCCCACTGTCACTGAGACTTGCAATGAAAATCGAGAAAATCCGTTAGGCGAAAGTTTGTTTTTCGGCATAAGGTGTATATATTCTAAAAGTACATTTCGAGACCTTTCAATTGATGTGGGTCTCCATACTGCGTCCATTTTAGTTTTTGCGCAATATGACGTTTTCTACACAGAGTCCCCACTGTCACTGAGACTTGCAATGAAAATCGAGAAAATCCGTTAGGCGAAAGTTTGTTTTTGGCATAAGGTGTATATATTCTGAAAGTACATTTCGAGACCTTTCACTTGATGTGGGTCTCCATACTGCGTCCATTTTAGTTTTTGCGCAATATGACGTTTTCTACACAGAGTCCCCACTGTCACTGAGACTTGCAATGAAAATCGAGAAAATCCGTTAGGCGAAAGTTTGTTTTTCGGCATAAGGTGTATATATTCTGAAAGTACATTTCGAGACCTTTCAATTGATGTGGTTCTCCATACTGCGTCCATTTTAGTTTTTGCGCAATATGACGTTTTCTACACAGAGTCCCCACTGTCACTGAGACTTGCAATGAAAATCGAGAAAATCCGTTAGGCGAAAGTTTGTTTTTTGGCATAAGGTGTATATATTCTGAAAGTAGGTTTCGAGACCTTTCACTTGATGTGGTTTTCCATACTGCGTCCATTTTAGTTTTTGCGCAATATGACGTTTTCTACACAGAGTCCCCACTGTCACTGAGACTTTAAATGAAAATCGAGAAAATCCGTTAGGCGAAAGTTTGTTTTTGGCATAAGGTGTATATATTCTGAAAGTACATTTCGAGACCTTTCACTTGATGTGGGTCTCCATACTGCGTCCATTTTAGTTTTTGCGCAATATGACGTTTTCTACACAGAGTCCCCACTGTCACTGAGACTTGCAATGAAAATCGAGAAAATCCGTTAGGCGAAAGTTTGTTTTTCGGCATAAGGTGTATATATTCTGAAAGTACATTTCGAGACCTTTCACTTGATGTGGTTCTCCATACTGCGTCCATTTTAGTTTTTGCGCAATATGACGTTTTCTACACAGAGTCCCCACTGTCACTGGGACTTGCAATGAAAATCGAGAAAATCCGCCAGGCGAAAGTTTGTTTTTGGCATAAGGTGTATATATTCTGAAAGTACATTTCGAGACAGAGTCCCCACTGTCACTGAGACTTGCAATGAAAATCGAGAAAATACGTTAGGTGAAAGTTTGGTTTTCGGCACAAGGTGTATATATTCTAAAAAAGGTTTCAAGACCTTTCACTTGATGTGGTTCTCCATACTGCGTCCATTTTAGTTTTTGCGCAATATGACGTTTTCTACACAGAGTCCCCACTGTCACTGAGATTTGCAATGAAAATCGAGAAAATCGGTTAGGCGAAAGTTTGTTTTTCGGCACAAGGTGTATATATTCTGAAACTACATTTCGAGACCTTTCAATTGATGTGGGTCTCCATACTGCGTCCATTTAAGTTTTTGCGCAATATGACGTTTTCTACACAGAGTCCCCACTGTCACTGAGACTTGCAATGAAAATCGAGAAAATCCGTTAGGCGAAAGTTTGTTTTTCGGCACAAGGTGCATATATTCTGAAAGTACGTTTCGATACCTTTCAACTGATGTGGGTCTCCATTCTGCGTCCATTTTAGTTTTTGCGCAATATGACGTTTTCTACACAGAGTCCCCACTGTCACTGGGACTTGCAATGAAAATCGAGAAAATCCGTTAGGCGAAAGTTTGGTTTTTGGCATAAGGTGTATATATTCTGAAAGTACATTTCGAGACCTTTCACTTGATGTGGGTCTCCATACTGCGTCCATTTTAGTTTTTGCGCAATATGACGTTTTCTACACAGAGTCCCCACTGTCACTGAGACTTGCAATGAAAATCGAGAAAATCCGTTAGGCGAAAGTTTGGTTGTCGACATGAAGTGTATATATTCTGAAACTACATTTCTAGACCTTTCAATTGATGTGGGTCTCCATACTGCGTCCATTTTAGTTTTTGCGCAATATGGCGTTTTTTACACAGAGTCCCCACTGTCACTGAGACTTGCAATGAAAAACGAGAAAATCCGTTAGGCGAAAGTTTGTTTTTCGGCATAAGGTGTATATATTCTAAAAAAAGGTTTCAAGACCTTTCACTTGATGTGGTTCTCCATACTGCGTCCGTTTTAGTTTTTGCGCAATATGGCGTTTTTTACACAGAGTCCCCACTGTCACTGAGACTTGCAATGAAAAAGAGAAAATCCGTTAGGCGAAAGTTTGTTTTTCGGCATAAGGTGTATATATTCTGAAAGTACATTTCGAGGCCTTTCACTTGATGTGGGTCTCCATTCTGCGTCCATTTTAGTTTTTGCGCAATATGGCGTTTTCTACACAGAGTCCCCACTGTCACTGAGATTTGCAAGGAAAATCGACAAAATCCGTTAGGCGAAAGTGTTTTCTTCGGTATAAGGTGTATATATTCTGAAAGTACGTTTCGAGACCTTTCAATTGATGTGGGTCTCCATACTGCGTCCATTTTAGTTTTTGCGCAATATGACGTTTTCTACACAGAGTCCCCACTGTCACTGAGACTTGCAATGAAAATCGAGAAAATCCGTTAGGCGAAAGTTTGTTTTTCGGCATAAGGTGCATATATTCTGAAAGTACATTTCGAGACCTTTCACCTGATGTGGTTCCCTATACTGCGTCCATTTTAGTTTTTGCGCAATATGACGTTTTCTACACAGAGTCCCCACTGTCACTGGGACTTGCAATGAAAATCAAGAAAATCCTCTAGGCGAAAGTTTGTTTTTTGGCATAAGGTGTATATATTCTGAAAGTACATTTCGAGGCCTTTCACTTGATGTGGTTTTTCATACTGCGTCCATTTTAGTTTTTGCGCAATATGATGTTTTCTACACAGAGTCCCCACTGTCACTGAGACTTGCAATGAAAATCGAGAAAATCCGTTAGGCGAAAGTTTGTTTTTTGGCATAAGGTGTATATATTCTGAAAGTAGGTTTCGAGACCGTTCACTTGATGTGGTTTTCCATACTGCGTCCATTTTAGTTTTTGCGCAATATGACGTTTTCTACACAGAGTCCCCACTGTCATTGAGACTTGCAATGAAAATCGAGAAAATCCGTTAGGCGAAAGTTTGTTTTTCGGCATAAGGTGTATATATTTTAAAAGTACATTTCGAGACCTTTCACTTGATGTGGGTCTCCATACTGCGTCCATTTTAGTTTTTGCGCAATATGGCGTTTTTTACACAGAGTCCCCACTGTCACTGAGATTTGCAATGAAAATCGAGAAAATCCGTTAGCCGAAAGTTTGTTTTTTGGCATAAGGTGTATATATTCTGAAAGTAGGTTTCGAGACCTTTCAATTGATGTGGGTCTCCATACTGCGTCCATTTTAGTTTTTGCGCAATATGACGTTTTCTACACAGAGTCCCCACTGTCACTGAGACTTGCAATGAAAATCGAGAAAATCCGTTAGGCGAAAGTTTGTTTTTCGGCATAAGGTGCATATATTCTGAAAGTACATTTCGAGACCTTTCACCTGATGTGGTTTCCTATACTGCGTCCATTTTAGTTTTTGCGCAATATGACGTTTTCTACACAGAGTCCCCACTGTCACTGGGACTTGCAATGAAAATCGAGAAAATCTGTTAGGCAAAAGTTTGGTTTTTGGCATAAGTAGGTTTCGAGACCTTTCACTTTATGTGGTTCTCCGTACTGCGTCCATTTTAGTTTTTGCGCAATATGACGTTTTCTACACAAAGTCCCCACTGTCACTGGGACTTCCAATGAAAATAAAGAAAATCCTCTAGGCGAAAATTTGTTTTTTGGCATAAGGTGTATATATTCTGAAAGTAGGTTTCGAGACCTTTCAATTGATGTGGGTCTCCATTTTGCGTCCATTTTAGTTTTTGCGCAATATGATGTTTTCTACACAGAGTCCCCACTGTCACTGGGACTTGCAATGAAAATCGAGAAAATCCGTTAGGCGAAAGTTTGTTTTTCGGCACAAGGTGTATATATTCTGAAACTACATTTCGAGACCTTTCAACTGATGTGGGTCTCCATACTGCGTCCATTTTAGTTTTTGGGCAATATGACGTTTTCTACACAGAGTCCCCACTGTCACTGAGATTTGCAATGAAAATCGAGAAAATCGGTTAGGCGAAAGTTTGTTTTTCGGCACAAGGTGTATATATTCTGAAACTACATTTCGAGACCTTTCATTTGATGTGGGTCTCCATACTGCGTCCATTTAAGTTTTTGCGCAATATGACGTTTTCTACACAGAGTCCCCACTGTCACTGAGACTTGCAATGAAAATCGAGAAAATCCGTTAGGCGAAAGTTTGTTTTTCGGCACAAGGTGCATATATTCTGAAAGTACGTTTCGATACCTTTCAACTGATGTAGGTCTCCTGTCACTGGGACTTGCAATGAAAATCGAGAAAATCCGTTAGGCGAAAGTTTGGTTTTTGGCATAAGGTGTATATATTCTGAAAGTACATTTCGAGACCTTTCACTTGATGTGGGTCTCCATACTGCGTCCATTTTAGTTTTTGCGCAATATGACGTTTTCTACACAGAGTCCCCACTGTCACTGAGACTTGCAATGAAAATCGAGAAAATCCGTTAGGCGAAAGTTTGGTTGTCGACATGAAGTGTATATATTCTGAAACTACATTTCGAGACCTTTCAATTGATGTGGGTCTCCATACTGCGTCCATTTTAGTTTTTGCGCAATATGGCGTTTTTT
>NW_026883567.1:0-49839 GCF_032173495.1 Musca vetustissima
ATGACTGCCGAGAAGAGAATAAAGAGAATACGTGTTTAACCATCAACGCTATCGTACTATTTTGTGCATAAGGCGTACTATTTGTCATGAGAGTTTTTTCTCTCTCATTTGTAAAATGAGAGTAATTAGAATTGCGCTATTTTTAAGCGTACTTTTTGAGGATGGGAGAATCTGAGCATTCTCTTGTATTGAGAGAACTTCAGAGAGAGCACGTATACGTGTCTGAAGTCTGCCCCAATCTCAATTTCTCTCTCTCACCTCATGTTGATTCATTTTGAATTCTTTGTACTAATTAAAATGTGAATTATTTAGATTAATATTTATTTATTATAATATTTATTACAAATAAAACTTAATCGATAATTATTTATTGTGTAAAATACGTGTATTTATTGAAAAAAAAAAACAAAAGAAATGACCCAAAATTTCCCAGTAATATGACTTTTTTATAATTTATTTTTGAAAATTCAAAACCAAACCAAACGACAATTTATTGTTTAAAATTATAAACATAATAAGGGTTATTAACATAATGTAAAAAGGACTCGAAGATTTAAGGAATTTTATTCTTGAGAATGTTTTGAAGAGTCCAAACGTAAAGGCTTTGGAATATTATTAAATAAAAAGATGAAGGAGATACGTCCTGATCCTTATTATGTTCGGTTTTATTACACATCTTTAATTTTTAGCCAAAATTTTATTTTTTTTTTTTTAATTTTTATATCAATTCAGCAAACTCTCAACAGCATATTTTGTAAATCCTTAAAGCAACTACATTAAAAAAAACAACAACAACAACAAAAAATTATGTCATAATACATTACAACAAAAATGAACGTATTTAAACTAGTCAAAAACAAATGATGAATCTCGAAGAAAACCAAAACAAAAAACAAAAATATTATGCTTAAATCATCTAATCATTTCAAATTTATTAACAGCAACAACAACAAAATAATATTTATGTAAAACTTAGCATGAATGTAAGAGAAAACCAAAAAAACAAAAAACCTAGAATAAAATCTTATAAAAAAAATGTCAAAAAAATAAAAAAATTGAAAATGCAAAATGAGATGAAGCAAAAAAATGAAAAACAAGATAAAAAACCCCGTCCTGCGTTAAATAAAAAAATAATAATAAATAAAAAAACAACAACAAGAAAAAACTTTACACAAAAAATAAATAAAAAAAACAACAAACGTAAAAAATTTAACGTATATAAATAAACATAAAAATAAAATTAATAAAGAAAAATACAAATCTTATAATTTCAAATTTCGTTTCGTTTACTTTTACATTATGTAAGTCATACACAACAACAACAAAATATATATAAAAAATAAATAAATAAAAAATCTTATATATATAAATGTACTCAAGACAATTGTAATTGCAACAATAATTGTACGCTAAACAAACAAAAAAATATATTTAATAATTATAATAAATGACAAAAAAACAAACAAAACCCTCAAAATGAAAAACAACCACAAACCAACAACAACAACCATTCAATGTAAAATGTTTCAAAAAACAACAACAACTACAATTCTCAAAACCCCTCCACAAACTGATCCGTAAACTTTGAAATCTGTTAAAAAAACAAACCTGGATTTTCCCAATATTTTTTAGTTTTCCTTACAATTACAAAGCAAAAAAATAAATAACTCCCCTCCAGAAAAAAAGACAACACATTAAAAAACCACCACCACAACAACAACAACAACAAAAGTATTTGTGTTCTTCTTCTTTTGAAATATTTTGCATAAATATAAAAACCAACAAAAAAACTATTAGAAATTGTGTTTTTATTTCTTCTCTTTACTTTCCAATTGGATAATTTGGAATTTGTTTGAAAAAAACAAGAACAACAACCAAACAAAAAACAGGTAATTATCTTATTAGCCAATATTTATAAAACAACAAAAAACACCACTACATTGATTGGTAAATATTTTACACAAACAAAAAACACAAAAATCTTAAAAAAACCAACAACATTTTCGCCAAGAAAATTAAAAAAAATGAAAAACCAAAAATTTAAAAAAAACCAAAGCCACCGCACCTGCTTCATGTATTTACTCTTAACCTATTTACACTTGTTCCAAAAATGAACCCCTTTGCCCTTGCATCCCCCTAAAAAAATAAAACAAAACAAATCCCCCATTTTGAAAACAAAACTGACACTTTTTGCTCGGCCTGTAACCCCCTTCCCCCACTTAGAATTAAGCCATTATCTAAACCTAGTTATCGATGCGAAAAAGAAAAAAACAAAAACTGAAAACCAAACTGCTTATTATTATAACCTTTTTACCGTAACAAACCAAACAAAAAAAAAGAATGATGAATGAAAAAAAAAATTACACAAAAAAATATAATTCAGGGCTTTTATTTTCACAACAAATTTCGTTTTGTTTTTGCCGTTTATTATCAATAAAAAATAATTACCAAATATGTATATTTTTGGGTGTTTTCATTGAAACATTTGTAAAAACACTGACGGAGAGGAGTTCTATCTCCTCTTTTGAGTCATTTTTATATTCCGGAGAGTTAGATGATTGCTCTGCTGTAGTTGATATATAGTTGCCTATAAACATCGCTTCCCTGAATTTTGAACCGTGGTTGTGGTCCTTGCTCATTTAGTATTGCTATTGTTCTCTGATGGCGCTATATCATGTCGTTCCTCACGTGTTGATGCCGAGGTTGTCTATTATCCATAAGATACCTTTTGTTTTAATAAAATGTATGTCCCACAAATAGACGAATTTTCCAAACCAAGTGCCTGTAAATTGCTATTTAATTTTCCCAGAAAGTAAAAATGTTCTAGGAGACATTTTACAATACAGGCCACATGAAATTGGACGAATATATCATATGTGCTATGTCAATTTCTAAACTAATGGGTCGATTATGGAAAGCAACCAAACTCCAGTTGCGAGTTCAACTGGCAACGCAATTGAAATAAAACGTAACATTAGCTGTGTTCCCCAACCTGCAATATAGTACTATATTGTACTAGTTTTGCAATTTTTGCTAGAAAAGCGTTCCCTTACGCCGAAAAGTAGGACAAATTGAAATTAAATTTAAGAGAGTTAAAACCAAAATGGCGTTCTCTTCTCCTATTTTCTGCAAGACTAATTTGGTCTAGCACGAAATAGTAAATGTAGTAAATTATGAATTTGACATTTGATTGCCAGAGATATACAGTCCGAAATAAAGCATATGAAAGTTAGCGCTTCAACAAAAGGGACACACGCACAGACGCACACACATTTGCTTGAAAAAAAAAAACAAATAAGAAATTAAAAAATGGACAAACAGATTTTTTATTCTCTTTTGGAGGATAGCGAAGATGAATGGCTGGCAGAAGATTCAGATGAAGATACTATAGAAAGAAGACCTGGGTTGGGAACGTGCATCATCAAGTTCTATTGGTTAATCGTACTAATCAATGTGTGTACATTGGCCCAAAATATCTTGGGCTTAAGTCAAGTTTAGGGGATCCACTTGGATCGCTTTGACATTTTTACAGTAAGTAGTCCTCGGTGAAATGATTACAGTGATATATATTTTATATAATTTTATATTATTTATAATGAAATCATATTGCCTTGGTGGCAATTGAAAAGGTTGTTTTAAACAAAATATGCTCCGAAATGTCAATGCCAATGTCTCGGGAAGTATGCATTTCCCGACATGAAATTTATATTACTGTAGTCAGCACAAGGAGGGCTGCTTACGGTAATCATTTCAAAATTATCCGAGTGGAGCCCCTAAACATTAACATTATGGTAGCGTCCAGCCATGTAAGCCTTTCCGGACTTGGAGTCGTCGGAAACTCCACTTCCAAATATTCAATAATGTTTTCATCTAAATTATATAAATAAAAAATAAACAATAAATATTAATATTATCAAAATCACACAATGGACGCCGTTTAACTTTCTGTTTCTTTGTGTGCATTAGGTTTCTGTAGTCTTTTTTTGTCCTTAATTGATGAAATTTTTGATTTTGACGTTTCTTCATGTTTTAACTATTTTTCGTTCCTTTACTTTTTGCGCAAATCTTGTATGTGAGGGTAATTTTTGATAGTTCGCTCTTTTACTAGCTTTACTATCAAAAAGTACGGGAACGAACCTATTATGAATATCAACTTTTCTCAGTTGTTGTCGATAATACTGTTTTGACATTTCTACAACTAGAAATATTGTAAACAAACAAAAAAAATGAATAAAATATTTCAGAAAAAACTAATTACATGTGATGTTAAGCTCAGTGGAACTATTTTTTGATGATGAAAATTATGTTCAAGGTGTGTCATTTATTAGAACTACCATCAGTTCTGTGAGCAGATGCTGACGTTTAGAGAAATGTTCAATCAACTGCTCATATTAGCTTGAAGGCGTATTTTCGACTACCAAAAGATGCCGTTGTGTACATAGATGAAGCCTTAAACCCTGATTTCCGAAAAGCCTGGCGGTCAACAGCAATTCCTGCTCTCTTAAAAATGTGTGCAACTCTGATGTTTTTTTTTGTGGAGGGAAGTTTTCAAAAGTCCCATAGCAATGACTTCAACCTTGGCATGGCTCAACCGACAATGTAGGTCGTTTTCGGCGAAGTTATCCGGCTAATAGAGGAAAAACTGTGTAAAATTTTGATTGTATCCAAATTAACGGACGAGGAAAAAGGGAAGAATAACTTTTTTTTATTCGAAACTTAAGTTCCAGGGTGTTGTCGGATGTATTGATTATACACACGTACATATCATGGACCTAAAAGAAGATGTTCGCCACTTTCTGCCATTAATTTGGAATGCGTGTTGGTGGGCCATAGCAGTTAAGGTCTTCTGAAATGGCCTTCCACACATCATCGATAGTGGCTTTGGTTTGACCAAAAGTTCGCACGCCGCGTGCTACATTTGGGTAAGCTTCCATCCGGGCAATAAGGACCTCAAATTGTTCTTTTATAGTAATATTAACCATTATGGGAAGCCTATAAAGTTCAGTTATTATAAACAGCAACCAGAAATAAATATTTGACGAAAAATTCTATTTGAAGCAACTGAAGTTGACAACCATAATGCAAATTTTTTTATGGTTGCCATCCGTAATCGACCCATAAGTTACAGGGTGTTGTCGGATGTATTGATGATACACACGTACATATCATGGACCCAAAAGAAGATGTTCGCCACTTTCTGCCATTAATTTGGAATGCATGTTGGTGGGCCATAACAGTTAAGGTCTTCTGAAATGGCCTTCCACACATCATTGATAGTGGTTTTGGTTTGACCAAAAGTCCGCACGCCGCGTGCTACATTTGGGTGAGCTTCCATCCGGGCAATAAGGACCTCAAATTGTTCTTTTGTAGTAATATTAAACATTATGGGAAGCCTACAAAGTTCAGTTATTATAAACAGCAACCAGAAATAAACTGTTGTCAACAGTTGCCATCCATAATGCAAATTTGGCAACTGGAAACGCAACTAAAGAATCGTTGCCAAATCACTTATAGTATGCCGTTACCCGCAATGGTAACTATAAAAAGACCAAATGTGTTCTATGTAACAATTTTTTTCTAAAATAATAATAAAAAGCAAAATACTTTTTAGTGATAAACATTTTTGGATTGTTATATATTTCGGCCGATATCTTCGAGACCAATAGGTCTCTCGCTGTGATTCTTGCAGAAATCTAAATATGTCCACAAACGTACTCCATCATACATAATTCATTTTACATCTTTAGTTTGCTGGCTTTAGGCGTATATATTGGATTTTTTCAAATATTTATTGAGGCAAAATACTTATTACACTCACTGTATATAAAAATGGATTGCTGTTCGTTAGTCTCGCTAAAACTCGAGAACGGCTGAACGTATTTTTCATATCTAAGTCTAAAAATGCTCGTGGAGCTCCAGGGAAGGTTTAAAAGGTGAGAAAAAATCGAAAACCGCGAAAATTTTACGAAAAAATATTATGAAGCATATTTGCATTTCCACGAAATTAGTATCGAGCTATTATGATTGTACCACGTCGTAGTTGTTATTTTGAGATATTTTAGGCGAAAATTGGTATCGTATCAATCCTTTAAGCCATCATTTGTCAATTATTGAAAATCTTTTAAATATTTTTTTTTTCAATTGGATTGCCATTGTATTGGAAAAATTTTATGTGAGAATACAAAAATAATTGAGAAATATACCATTGAATCTACTCGCGATCATTGAGTGTACACATTTTCCATGGAATGCTCCTACATTTTGGGACAAATGCAAGGATGAAAAATCAGAAGACATTTTGAAGATACATGTCCTAGATTATTTTGTTTGAAAATAATAGTTCCGTAGGAACATGTTGTTCTTCAAAGTACTTAAAATATTGCTATCCACGGCAAATATTAAATCAAGTGGTACCATTATATATATTTGGTGGTTATATGCCAATATCAGCATCTTTGAGCTTATAAACACAACATCTCGCATATATACGGTACCAAAATTTTATACCACAGAGAAAACTAATATACGAGAATGTTATATCATTAAGCTAAGCTGGAAAGGGAATAACTATCAAAGCTATCAATGTGACGTTTATTCAAAAACCTCCGTCACAACTATTCATTATAAGAGTTGGGTCAATATTGATCATTTTAAGAAGTGAGATTTTTTGCTCAATAAGCGAACCACTATTGAGCATTTTCAATACCAAATATCCTAGGAGTAGTAACAATGTATGTGCAAATTTCAAAGCTCTATCTTAAACCGTGGAGGTTATAAAAAGTTTACTTAATATTGGAATATCGTTATGTCGTAGTCGTATAAATACAGTGGGAAAATTTAATTAAATCTGAAAGTCAAACTTAAATGTACATTAAAATTTGTTAAATTTAAATGTATTTTCCACGAATTTAATTATTAATACCCTTATACCCATCGAAACCTAAAATTTTAGATATTCAGTTCTGTAATGATACTTCAAGTGAGCTCTGATAAATACCAAGGTATTACAAACGATCTGTACACCCCACCTTATGAGTAAAAACAATCTAAAATGTCGAACATTATACATCAACAATATAGCTAAGGCAAGACAATGTTTGCCGGGGTCAGCTAGTATATTTATAAAATTCGAATATTGTGGCATAAATGTTCACACAGGAAAAATATACTAGGGTAAAAAAAGGGATTTCTGACCACAAATCGGTCAAGAGAATCGGTCGACTATCCCGAAATATTGTTCAGACTCGTAATATAGATACGAGGGAAAGTTCGAGCTAAGTGATAGAGTCAGTAGTGCCCTTGGTCACCAATATATTATATACTGTGTTAATATTAATAAGAAAACGATTGCTGTTTCTTTTAAATTTGCCAAAGACTTTGACACTGTATGCATGTCATCATGCCAAAAAGTGACCAAACAAATTGATTTTACAATTTAATTAGACAAATCACGAACTCCAGTGAAACCACGAAATGGATAACCCTTTACTAAAACTTTAATTGGCAATGAATTTGAAAGAGCTCATATGGAGCCAGACATTTTGAATTTATTTAAGAGAATGAGGTGATTGGGAATTTATTTATACTTACTAAAAATTTAAATTGATAAATAAATTTGCTTAATATGGGGTTTAACACAAAATATACACCAAATGTAAGTAGAAAAGTGGTAAGTATTCCTACAATTTGATTTAGGGACCCATTCCTATTCGAATGTTACTTATACTCGTATGCTTAACCCTATTCTATTTCTTATAAATTTTTAAAGTTATAACCTATGTAGATCAATAACCGTGGTCATTACCCATCCAAAGTTAGCGCTGTAATGTATTCAATAATGGGACTATCGTTCGATTTTTGTATAAATTAGTCTATGGGGATATGATGTAGAGGTAAGTACTCAAAATATGTATTTAAATGCATGCATAAAGTGCATAAAAAATTATTTAAAAAGTTTAAATCATTCGAAAGCTATAATGAAATTACTATAATTATTTTAGATAGATTAAAATTTAAAAATGCATTTTAATATACAGTGACTCCATAGCATAAACGGTCCTGAATTTGAATGATATGTATGTGCTCAAAACTAAATTAAAATACCAAATATTTGAGTTATTTATTTGCTTAAATGTATACACGATACTCCAATTTTACAAAATATAAAAAAAAAACTGCACTACGGCAAATAAAAACCCCAATCTGTAAGAGTAGTCAGCCTACAAACAGTTAATTTTGTTTTTCTTTGTAAAATTGTCATTGTTGTGAAAAAATGATTTTGTTTCATTAATTATTTTGTAAGATTTGAGTGTAGTATAAAAAAAGAAACCCAGTCAGAACGAGCTATATTCAACAGACGTCCTATTTTTCAATGAACATCGACATGAAATTGGATTAACTTAATTATATAATATTTATCTATATGTAAACCGATTAAGCATTTCACACAAAAGGTTATACTAACTACGGTACGTTGTGCAAATATTTGTGCCAATCAGCCACATTCGGGGTCTTTTGCACACCTTTTACTTAAAATCTGACCAAAATATATATGCAAGTAATATCTAAATCTGAACCGATTTCAACAAAACTTTACAGACGTTAGGTTGTACTAACTTCAGTACGTTGTGCAATATCTTATGCCAATAGGCCATATTTTGGATCTTTGGTGCACCATTTACTGAAAATCGGACGAACCGATTTCAACAAAACTTTACAGCCTTAAAATTTTGCATTGCATACTGAATTGAGTCTAAAATAAGAGAGATCGGGATGTCATGTTATGTGGAAGCTATCCCTATCCGAGGACCAATATTGACAATTATAGGCATTGAAATTTTCTTTTGGTGAACAATTGGTTTTAGAGTTTAGGGTGATTACCATGGATATATCTACATTGACAGAGATTTTTTACGCTAAGAAGAAATAAATATTCTTGATATGCTCGAAAAGGTTTACATCGATAAGTTAGATGTCATACTATGGAGTAGATTTTCCGCGTTAGTTTTATTTATATCAATTAAATTCTAATGATATTCAACCCCATTTATTTCATACTTCTTTCGAAACCTGCAATTAACATCTTCCATAACATTCAAATGTTAACAAGGACAACAACCTATTATGTAATATAAAAAATTCAACTAATTTATCTCTATATCTACGATTTTTAGTGTTGGAAAACGTGTTTTTGTAGTAGTCATATATAAAAAGAATATTGGTAACAAATATTTGTGTTTCGGTGGCGCCACCTATACATTATCTATGATACTACAACTACTTACAACATTTATTGTCATTGAACAACTTTGTTGTAGTCTGGACATACACCATATAGTATGTCCAGACTACAACAAAGTGGCCACGCTTCCTTATCTAAATCTTATAACGAAAAACGTTATACTGTTCAACAACAGACTTATTCGTGTAACACGTTATTGGAAGCTTAAAAAGTGGAACAATATTTTTTGGCAAAACGATTTATTGTCTAATAAGAATTCACAATAATAAACTATATTATTTGAAAAATTTACGGTTATATGAGGGCCATGCTAAAACGTGTATATATATATATATATATATTGTTATTGTCGTAGCAGCTTTATATGTTCACCAGCAACGTACACAGGATTTCATTTCGAGGAGGGCCCGGTAGTACAAAATGAAAAAATTCGCTGTTGCAAACATAAATTTACTCTTTTTGTACACGGTTTTGATATAACACGGTTTGAAAATTGACTATTTATATTTTTTTAGACGATTTTATTCCATTTATCACGATTTGAAATTTTATGTACTTAAATTTTTTTGTCAAATTTAATTTTTGCGAAGTATGTTCATATCACAAAAAAAAAGATTTAAGTGAATTCCCCTTTAGCGCGTACAAACAATTTTTACGGGTCAAAGCAAATGTGAATAGCACTAATTTAGGGGAATTCCTTTTATGTATAAGATCAATGTCTTTTTTACACGGTTTTTTTAGACGGCTTCTTCTAGAACCAATATACCGTTTAAAAACAGACTTAGGTGTATATCATTCTTCTTGATATTTGATTCAATCTGGTTCTACCTGTGTAGGTTTGACAGGGCAATTGAATAAGTGCAGTGTGGTGTGACGGCCTATACCAAATTCCGCAAATGGTCATTGGGCCAAAACTATCCCGGTTTGTCTGGGCTGTTGGCATTCTTAAGCTGCGTTGGGTTGAGAGTGAGCTTCGACGACGACACTCTGCCTCTCACTTCGTTCGTTCCTGATATGCCTGGTTGGGGGAGTTTTATCCACCATATAATGGTTAGGATGATTATCATTGAAGCGCCCAAGCAGGTACTGCAACGAAAGCACACTGCCATGTAATACTTCCACATTGCATAGCACTAGTATTCGCAGACCACAATGGTACCGCATAGCTGGCCACAGACCGACCTATCGCTTTGTGAAAGATCAATAAGATTTCCTTGTGTCCCAAAAGGACTGCCGGCAAGCAACTTAAAGATCTTGTTCCAAATTTCCATTTTTTTTGCAGATAGCTGTGGTTTGCACGGACAATTTGAACATACTGTCGAATGTGACCCCGATAATTTTTGGATAGTTGGTAGACGAAATTGTATGCCCCTCGACCTGTACCCTCATCTCACCTGGCATTCTCATCTCCGCAGTCCATGTGGTTAACAATGGGATCGAAGATTTCGTGGCGGATCTTTTCATATTCCTCGTGTGGAAAAATGCACATATGTCCTCAACGATAGGACCCGAAACCATGATCGTACAACGATCTGCATACGTACCGATCTCAATGACCGGAGGAACTTCCTGCTTCACTCTACGGGATGGAGACTTCTGATTCCGGAACTCCACGTATGAATGAATATTTATCCCACGTTTTAAACTTGGAAAGTGTTACCGATGTCCTCAAACAGTGTGACACGATTGAGTGTACCAAAGGCTTTTGAAAAAACAAGCGCTACCAACAACATTAAGTTCCGTTGTTGGGTTGCTTACGGAACCCATATTGATGATTAGCAAATGCATAGCTTTCCCCAAATGCAGAAGAGGAGTAATGCCTCAAGAGTTTTCGCTACTGGTGAAGCCAGGCAACGATGCCTGTAGCGGGACAGTCCTGTCCATTGTCCAGGCTTCGGGAACGATGTAGGTGGCTATTGACAAATTGAGGACTTTGGTCAGGTACTCAACTCCGGGCTCGTCCAGCTGTTTTGGCATAATCATGGATATTACATCAGTTTCCTCGTTAAATGTGACTGAGGTCTTATCATCCTTCTTAACAGAATTCGAGAGCGACTTAACAGTTGCACACAGTTTACTCACATCGCTTCCGATGTTGCAACTTTTCAGATGCTCCAACCATTAATTTCGCTTATGCTCCGCGACTACAATTTGCTAGACTAACTGGAGCTATCGATTTGCTCTGCCAGCACTGTTCCCCTCTGGTCAGAACCACGGCACGGGATTTTATTTGATCCCGACTCGGACTAATAGTATCCGGAGCAAGCACTACGGGATATATTGTTCTAAAAAAATAATGCAAACACATATAACTGAGGTGTCAGCCGCTGGCCGGTAGGAAGATTTGCTACTCAAAGTAGCAAATCTTCGGCTAGGAAGCTTACCAAAAATACTGCTACAACACCGAATAATTTATCCCAAAATTTCAAAGCCCTATCTTAAATATTGCGAGCTCGATAGTGATTTAACTGGCGGACAGATAGAGGGTCATGCATAAATCGACGTAGAATGTTATTCTGATCAACTGTATGGGTTCTCCGGTAAATAGTGTTGCAAACGGAATAACAAATTTAATTTATAGTGTAGTGTACAAAAATACAGGCCCATATTTTGTCATGTTTCATTTTCGGCAGCTTAATGCTCTTAGCAGCGATAATTTGGTATTCCGAGTTGAATATATATATATAGATCAGGAAATACAACATTTAAAAGTTACAATGATAAAAATACTTTCAAGGATCACTCCATTGCTGCATGCTTAGATGATTCGGTACTATTTTTTCTTAAGAAAATTAAATACTTTAATATATATTTCTTTATTTTATATTTGATAGCAATTTGTTTCATTCAAATATTTATTTAATTTTTTCAACAAAAAAATAAAAACTTATTTTGCTCCAATTATTTTTTGCACAAGCAATTATCTTGCCGTTTCAATGTTGGTCAGTGTGTTGTCGCCGTCCAAGAAATAACGTTTTTTTCTTTCAAGTGTTTTTTAAACAATAAATCACTTGAAATATTACAAAATACGGCATTTAATCGAATGAAATCTGTGTAAAGCACTTGTCTCACTAGGACAGAGCTATGTACAGCACAAAAATATAAAAAAACAGCACCCATATAACACTAGCAAAACAATCAACACCAACAACAACAATGGGGAACTTGAATAAATAAGAGCAGTAATAAATTTATAGGTGATCTACAAGTGCTTCTTCAAAATGGAATTGACGTGAAATTTTCGTTAGACAAGTGTGGTGGTCGTCTTTAAAAGTAGTGCACGATGACACTTTACCCTTCACCTCCTTACTGATAATTATAAGTGTTTTTTTCTTTTTTTGTAAAAAGTAATTGTGAAGACAAAAAAAACTATAAAAATAATACCGTTGTATGGATCACATTGTATGATGGATGGAATTGTATTTTAAACAAGTAAAAACAGCGTTACGTTCGGTCATACCGAACTTTTTATATTTTTCACCATCAATTGGACTTTAAAAGTACCTAAAATAGATATGGGGGTTTGGAAAATTAAACCAAAATGTCGAATAATGTTTCTTCATGGAGGCTGATTTTTTCGATTTTCCCTTTCGATTTTTGCATTATATTCTCCTAGCAGAATTATAAGGCCATGGACAGGGCAGCGGACATATGCTGTTTCTAGGCGCTCGTAAAATAAATTTTTTGGTCTGATAATTTTTGTTTCAGTCGGAGCTTGGGCGCTAATGAGACTAATGTGGTATTCTACATTCGTCTTTTTTGCGCCCAAGCTCCGATTTTATATATGTTATATTTTATATATATTATAACAATCCGCTCATCTACTTAAGTGAATCCACTTCATCGGAAGTGGCGAAGAGGAACAGGTCTCCGGAAGAGCCAACGAACGCCAAACCCCCAAAAAAGAAAAAGAGTTTGGGCGCAAATAAGGCTGATGTAGAAGAACTTCGATTTTATACGGGTTATAGCAATTTGCTCATCTACTGGAGTGAATCTGGAGACGAGGACTTTTATTCTCACGTTAACCATAAATCCGCAGCTAAAGTCATGTCTCGTTTAATGGCAGCTATTAAAAAGTGCGTAATCATCTGAATGTTGGCCAATAGTGATAATTCGTTTCGGTTATAACAAAACGTAACTGATATATATGTCATTTCAATTCCAACTATCCTAGGAGTAGTGCTAAGTTTTAAAGCTCTATCTTAAATATTGCGAACTCTATAGTGATTATAACAGACACATAAATCTAAATCAACCAAAAAAATCATTCTGGTCAATTATATATATATATAGTCTTCGAATATTTTTGCAAGCGGGATGACAAATTTTATGTGCAATCCACCAGAGATGGTCCGTCAGAAACAGTAACGTAAATTACATACAATTCCGACGTATAATACATACGTCAAAAAACGTCGGAAACCCACCCAAAACCATTAGGTTTTTGGCAAATTAGCTATTTCCATTCATCGATTTGGAAATAAAATATGCTTTTTACTTAAATCCATATCAAATTTCAACATTTTATTCTCAAACCAGTAGGGAAAGTAGTAAAGTAGGGAAAGTAGTAAAGTCGGATTGATACCCTTCACCACTTTGGGTATATTGTTCATAGTCTCCTAAATAGACGTCGCCTTTTCGACAGGACAGTGACATGCAATTGAACGAAAGACATATAAGAACTTTGGTGCGCCGTTTCTATTAAATCGGACGAAAATATATATGGGAGCTATATCTAAATCTGAACCGATATTCACGAAACTTAACGGACATCATTATTGATTCAATTCAGTACGCTATGCCAAATTTCGTGCATACCGAAAGATATTTAGGGACTTTGGCACACCATTTTCCTTAAATCGGCCGAAAATATATAGGAGAGCTATATCCAAATCTGAACCGATTTTCACGAAACTACGTCATTGTAGGCCTAATTCAGTATGCTATGCCAAATTTCGTGCAAATCGAAAGATGGACTTTGGCGCACCATTTACAACTCCCTGAAAGCCGAGATTTTAGGCGACCATATGGAAGGTATCCACCAATCCGATGTTGCAGTGGATAACTCTTTCCGCAGTCATGTCAGCACTGCGGTGGAAGATTTGTGCAACGAAGCACCACTCGTTAATTTCTGCAGCGAATTCAAGGCGGATGCAACTGCAATCAACGATGGACCTAGATGGGAAGAAAAGGGACTCATAGACTCAGACATGGTCGGGTCTGCAATAGCATGGGATGGACAAAATCTCAGACATTGCTGTGAAGAAAGCAGGAGAAGCCATAATAATTTTCCTGACGGTACTTTTTAATCTCTGTCTCAACATTGGCTAGTTTCCAATAGCATGGAAGGAGGCACTTGTTGTACCAATCCCAAAGCCTGGTGCAGATGCGCCTTTGCGCGGAAGCTACAGACCAATTTACCTACTATCGCCCGAGTTATTGAGGATAGAGATTGCCAGTTTGGATTTCGAGCAAAACATTCGACAACCCACGCACTGGCAGCATTCTCTACATATGTCACCGAAGGCTTCAGACTGAAGGAATGAATCATTGCCATTGGTCTGGACTTTTCCAAAGCTTTTGATATAGTTTGGCAACACGGCATTCTTTATAAGATGCAATCACTCGGATTCGATCCTCAAACTTGTCGCATGGTTTCAAGTTTTCTGAAGGATCAAGTATTCCGTGTGAGAGTGGAAGATAAGATGCCTGAACAGCGAACGGTCAAACCGGGGTACCACAGGGATCACTGCTATATTGGGACCTTTTTCTAAATCTGAACCGATTTTTCCCAATTTCAATAAATGCGACATGTACTTTGTTTGCAATTTAATATCAACAGACGGCGGACATGCATAAATTGACTCAGATTCTTCTATGTATATTCTCAAAAGGAACCATGGGTATATCTCGTTTCCTTTTGCCTGTTACAAACATATGCACAAAGACATAATACGCTGTACCACAGTGTGGCGAAGGGTATAAAAAGTTTAGAACTTTTTATCAGTTCTAGTAAGGAATAGCCAGATATATGTAAACATAATATATGTTTTTGAAAATAACTGTATATGGTAATAATATTGAAATAAATGACGTTTAATACATTTATTACATTTTATACAGGTATATGAAGTTTTCGACGTTTACACCTTTTTGACGGTCGAAAACCTAAAAATTCGTCAAGCGGACCTGACCTGCACTCCACTTTGTGAGGTAGGGTATACAAATTTGGAGAACCATCTGTTATATGTGTATAAGATCCGTGTCAATAGGAATACTATTGCAGGACACAACCAAAGGGTGTAGATATTAGCATGGAGGTCATTGAACTACGCTATAAAAAAATATGCATTTGCGCATTGAAATAATACACATTGATGCAATTCAAAATCTCCTCCCATATACAACACAGTCATAAAAGTGAAAGGGATCCATATTTCTCAATATATCATTTTCTTTATTGATTTATTTATTTTCGTTTGACATATTTAATAAATATTTCAACAATTATCAAATCTCTTGTTATTGGGATAACTACAAAACCAACAACAACTACAATGACAAGGAAATTCAAATAAATCCAATATCAATACTCTGTCTGTCCCATTCAGTTCGAAATCATTTTGACAGATATCAATACACAAATACAATACAACAACTACAACGACAAAAACAAGAACAAAACTGTCACTCAGACACTCATTCATGGTTTTGATATTTCAATGTAAAAAAAACAACAAAAACAATTTTAAACTGACACAATGTCAACAGTGGCAATGACAAACAGCCGTAAAAGCTGTAATCAACACAAACTTCCCAAAAATGTCCAAGACAGCATGTCGTAGACCTACCTCTAACAACCGATGGCAAATATCGTTCGTTCATTTGCTACTTCGATCAATATGTCAATATAATAACACGAAAAAAAGAGTGGCCCATATAAAAATTTCAAAAATATGAAACCATATTCAAATATTCATAAATCATAAATTTATCACGATCGTGTAGTATTTAGTGGTGGTACTCGTATATGGTGGACTATGGGGTCTTGGTGAGTGCTATCAGTGCGAGTGGTGGGGTAGTGATGTAGACATATTTTTAGTGTGGTAAAGTAACCGGGTGTCTGGAAAATTTAAATAGATATTTTGGAACTTATCTTTAAGTAAGGGCCGACTCTATATCGTAGCGGAAAATAGAGTAGATATTTTTCAATGAACAAGTAGGTTATGATTTAAATAACCAAATTCTATAAGTATTTAAGCTAGAAATGAAATATAAAAATTAATTAACAACCTGGAATTCGTTGATCCACTATGGGTCTAATATTTCAATATATACTAACTTAAGCATTTTGGGTTATTACCTCTCATCAAAAGTATTTTAATATCCTTTATAATAAAAACTATATTTTCAAATAAGTAATACGAATTATTTCCCCACTAAAACGCCGATTACCCGGTTTTTATTGACCCTAACTGGTGCATATCCCACTACAAGTACAAACAATAATCGTGTCAAAGATCTCAGAACTCGTCAAAAAATATATATTTGTGTCCACACGCTCACACACACACAACAGAACGACGATCCACATTTCGGAAAAAAAGAAGATAAGCCTTTTTTAGTTCGTGCTAGACAAGGGGTCTTCATGCCACACAGAGCATGGGGTGGGGTGAAACGTTTTTTTAGCACAGTAAACAATGCCTGTAAGGAAATCGTATACGAAAACTCAAACTGAAAAAAAATCTGATAAGATCTCAGCGTACATCGTATATGTTTACAAAAACAACAATTGTTTAACATTAATAAACTGAAATGAACTGATATTGAGAATAAATAGAATGCGATTGGATTTCTTTATTACTGTGTGTGTTTTACCTGTGTAGAAAGGGGGTTAATGCAGGAGAATGATGGAAATTGGAGTATTTAACGATATTAACATACAAATTGAGATATTAACTTCGGGTCCATTCTAACTAGAGAATATTATATTAATTCCCTGAGAATCCGATTCGATATGAACATTCGACTATTCCTAGTCTGAATGTAAAGACATGACAAATACAACCGTCTTAGAATGCCGTAATAACATTGAGACTGATGAGATGCTTGAAGAAGTATGCAAGGACATCGCCAAGCTCACTATAAGAAAGAAGCAGCACAAAGGCGAAAAATAGCCAGAATAAACCGAGTCGAACAGAATTGAACAACAAGCCAATGCTCAGAAGGGTAAACTTGAGGGACCCTCCATTTCCTCGGAAGTGGCGAAGAGTATTAGGTCTCCGGAAGAGCAGACGAACGCCAAACGCCCAAAAAATAAAAGAGCTTTCTGTCAATTGATAGCAAGAGAAGGCATAGCCTATCCGAAGTCAAAGTAGATTGACACGGAAATCAATCGACTGAGGGTGGCGATGCCGGCTCTAAGATCAAGAAGACGAGCATTGCTTTGGAATCTTCCGCCAACTTCAAAATAACTAAACGAAATTCACGAAAGAGGAAGACAGCGGCAACAGATGACAAGGAGTCGTCATCTTATATAAAGGTTGCCAGGCGACGCGTAAGAGATGAGCGTTTGGTCCGGCCGAATTGTTTATACCCTCCACCATGAGGATGGTATTCAAGATATATAAAATTAATAGAGGCTTCTAGGACCTTGAATATACCGAAAAAAGTGAGTATATGGGCACTAGCGATTTATGGGCCGATGAGAATACAAATTGCAGCCAAATCGGTTTGAAAAATATGTTTAAAATCCCGTTACCGTTGTATGGGGGCTACTTTGAAACTTGGGTCAATATTAATAATAAAGACTAATTGGTCTGTATAGAGACCATAGGTTTTTATAAAGACCATTTGGTCTTTATAGAGACCAATTGGTCTGTATAGAGAACATAGGTCTTTATAAAGACCAATTGGTCTGTATGGAGACCATAGGTTTTTATAAAGACAAATTGGTCTGTATGGAGACCATAGGTCTTTGTAAAGACCAATTGGTATGTATGGAGACCATAGGTCTTTATAAAGACCAATTGGTCTGTATGGAGACCGTAGGTCTCTTTATAAAGACCAATTGGTCTGTATGGAGACCATAGGTCTTTATAAAGACCAATTGGTCTGTATAGAGACCATAGGTCTTTATAAAGACCAATTGGTCTGTATAGAAACCATAGTTCTTTATAAAGACTAATTGGTCTGTATGGAGACCATAGATCTTTATAAAGACCAATTGGTCTGTATAGAGGCCATAGGTCTTTATAAAGACCAATTGGTCTGTATAGAGACCACAGGTCTTTATAAACACCAATTGGTCTCTATAGAGACCATAGGTCTTTATAAAGACCAATAGGTCCGTATAGAGACCATAGGTCTTTATAAAGACCAATTGGTCTGTATAGAGACCATAGGTCTTTATAAAGACCGAATGGTAACGAAGTACTAATCGGTAGTGACGCTAAATCGCACCACATTGCGTGGGGTTGTACTAATACTAACAAAACAGGCCAGGCCCCTCTTCGATTTCATCAATACCAACGATCTAACAAACCTTCACATAGGCAATAAACCAACCGTGGTTAATAGAATTAGAGCGAAGGATATAACTATATGTTCTGCAAAGTTGATAGACGAGGTTCAAGAATGGGGAGTCTCACAGGAGTACTACTTCTCTGCCCATAAATATATTAGGTTTTAAATCTTACAGAAGTCAAGACTAAATGGATAAAATTCGGGAGATTAATAAAAGACAGGTTAGGGTAGCCAAACTATGACAGCCTAAACATTGACGATACAGACAGGACCAACGAAATGCTGGAACTGTCAACAATTTAACGGACATAATTGTAAAGTCTTTTGAAGAAAGTTGTCCACTTCGAGAAAGAAAATTTGCCTTCAAAAAGTCCTGCATGAAGACTTTACAACAGAGCTCGCCGCATGGATTTCCGAATCATATTAATCATGGCTGTTATTCGAAAAATGTATGAAATTGTTATATAGACCGACTAATGTGATTCACCTTTTTTTGTCTTTGGACAACTTCTGGAAGGCTTCCGAATAATATTATTCGAAAAATGTAAGGAATTGTTGTATAGACCGGACTTTTGTGCTTTGACTATAATGGTAACGAGTTTTCAAGTCTTCCCATAGAAATATTTCATATTCAATGACGTGAAAAACGGTACTCTTCAGTTAATCTCATTGCAATTAATCATCATCCCTAACCATAACACCCTTCTCACAATGTGGATAGACCAACCTGAATGTGAACATTTCCAAATCATACACCATCGACCATCATCAACATCACCACCAACACATTTGTTTTCGTCTGAAGGGAACATACGTTACGTACATATCACATATCACTGATACGTCATATTTTGTTGGGACGTTATTTCTTCTGTTTGTTGTTGCTGTTGTACGCACTGTTGATTGGAAATTATCAGTTTACCGTTCGTAATACAGTAGTTGCTGATCTGGGTCTATTACAAGTATCGCTGGAGGAGATTTGATAAAACATGGGAAATTTGATGGAGGGATAGGGGTAGGGCTAAAACCAAGTCAGCAACATAGTGTTGCTACCGATGAACGGGGAATCTACCCGTGTAGGCCCCATAAAATTGTTAATTTTCCAAACAAACGGTAGGTTTTTTATTGCTACTCTCAATGAATGAAAGATTATCGAGAATTGGTAATTTTTTGTTTGGTTTATTCTAGTTTTGAGGCAATACTAATCTTTACGACAGTTAAACAAAACTATTAGAATGCTACTGCATTGGATATAGAACTAAATAAATATTTTAAAACAATAACGATACACAAATGGTTGTTTTGTTTGCTAGCGCTGGCCATAGGTCTGTTTAGAGACCACAGGTCTTTATAAATACCAATTGGTCTGTATAGAGACCACAGGTCTTTATAAAGACCAATTGGTCTGTATAGAGACCACAGGTCTTTATAAAGACCAATTGGTCTGTATAGAGACCACAGGTCTTTATAAAGACCAATTGGTCTGTATAGAGACCACAGGTCTTTATAAAGACCAATTGGTCTGTATAGAGACCACAGGTCTTTATAAAGACCAATTGGTCTGTATAGAGACCACAGGTCTTTATAAAGACCAATTGGTCTGTATAGAGACCACAGGTCTTTATAAATACCAATTGGTCTGTATAGAGACCACAGGTCTTTATAAAGACCAATTGGTCTGCATAGAGACCACAGGTCTTTATAAAGACCAATTGGTCTGTATAGAGACCACAGGTTTCTATAAAGACCAATTGGTCTGTATATATAAAGACCAATTGGTTTGTATAGAGACCAATTGGTCTTTATAAAGACCAATTGGTCTGTATAGAGACCACAGGTCTTTATAAAGACCAATTGGTCTGTATAGAGGCCACAGGTCTTTATAAAGACCAATTGGTCTGTATAGAGGCCACAGGTCTTTATAAAGACCAATTGGTCTGTATAGAGGCCACAGGTCTTTATAAAGACCAATTGGTCTGTATAGAGGCCACAGGTCTTTATAAAGACCAATTGGTCTGTATAGAGACCACAGGTCTTTATAAAGACCAATTGGTCTGTATAGAGACCACAGGTCTTTATAAAGACCAATTGGTCTGTATAAAGACCAATTGGTCTGTATAGAGACCACAGGTCTTTATAAAGACCAATTGGTCTGTATAGAGACCACAGGTCTTTATAAAGACCAATTGGTCTGTATAGAGACCACAGGTCTTTATAAAGACCAATTGGTCTGTATAGAGACCACAGGTCTTTATAAAGACCAATTGGTCTGTATAGAGACCACAGGTCTTTATAAAGACCAATTGGTCTGTATAGAGACCACAGGTCTTTATAAAGACCAATTGGTCTGTATAGAGACCACAGGTCTTTATAAAGACCAATTGGTCTGTATAGAGACCACAGGTCTTTATAAAGACCAATTGGTCTGTATAGAGACCACAGGTCTTTATAAAGACCAATTGGTCTGTATAGAGACCACAGGTCTTTATAAAGACCAATTGGTCTGTATAGAGACCACAGGTCTTTATAAAGACCAATTGGTCTGTATAGAGACCACAGGTCTTTATAAAGACCAATTGGTCTGTATAGAGACCACAGGTCTTTATAAAGACCAATTGAACCTGTGGACTCTATACAGACCAATTGGTCTGTATAGAGACCACCGGTCTTTATAAAGACCAATTGGTCTGTATAGAGACCACCGGTCTTTATAAAGACCAATTGGTCTGTATAGAGACCACCGGTCTTTATAAAGACCAATTGGTCTGTATAGAGACCACCGGTCACCGGTCTTTATAAAGACCAATTGGTCTGTATAGAGACCACCGGTCTTTATAAAGACCAATTGGTCTGTATAGAGACCACCGGTCTTTATAAAGACCAATTGGTCTGTATAGAGACCACCGGTCTTTATAAAGACCAATTGGTCTGTATAGAGACCACCGGTCTTTATAAAGACCAATTGGTCTGTATAGAGACCACCGGTCTTTATAAAGACCAATTGGTCTGTATAGAGACCACCGGTCTTTATAAAGACCAATTGGGCTGTATAGAGACCACCGGTCTTTATAAAGACCAATTGGGCTGTATATAGCGCCAATTGGGCTGTATAGAGACCACCGGTCTTTATAAAGGCCAATTGGGCTGTATAGAGACCACCGGTCTTTATAAAGGCCAATTGGGCTGTATAGAGACCACCGGTCTTTATAAAGGCCAATTGGGCTGTATAGAGACCACCGGTCTTTATAAAGGCCAATTGGGCTGTATAGAGACCACCGGTCTTTATAAAGACCAATTGGCTATAGAGACCACCGGTCTTTATAAAGACCAATTGGGCTGTATAGAGACCACCGGTCTTTATAAAGACCAATTGGGCTGTATAGAGACCACCGGTCTTTATAAAGACCAATTGGGCTGTATAGAGACCACCGGTCTTTATAAAGACCAATTGGGCTGTATAGAGACCACCGGTCTTTATAAAGACCAATTGGGCTGTATAGAGACCACCGGTCTTTATAAAGACCAATTGGGCTGTATAGAGACCACCGGTCTTTATAAAGACCAATTGGGCGGTATAGAGACCACAGGTCTTTATTAAGACTAATTGGGTTATAGAGACCACCGGTCTTTATAAAGACCAATTGGGCTGTATAGAGACCACCGGTCTTTATAAAGACCAATTGGGCTGTATAGAGACCACCGGTCTTTATAAAGACCAATTGGGCTGTATAGAGACCACCGGTCTTTATAAAGACCAATTGGGCTGTATAGAGACCACCGGTCTTTATAAAGACCAATTGGGCTGTATACCGGAGACCACCGTCTTTATAAAGACCAATTCTTTACCGGTCTTTATAAAGACCAATTGGGCTGTATAGAGACCACCGGTCTTTATAAAGACCAATTGGGCTGTATAGAGACCACCGGTCTTTATAAAGACCAATTGGGCTGTATAGAGACCACCGGTCTTTATAAAGACCAATTGGGCTGTATAGAGACCACCGGTCTTTATAAAGACCAATTGGGCTGTATAGAGACCACCGGTCTTTATAAAGACCAATTGGGCTGTATAGAGACCACCGGTCTTTATAAAGACCAATTGGGCTGTATAGAGACCACCGGTCTTTATAAAGACCAATTGGGCTGTATCGACACCAAAGGTCTTTATAAAAACCAATTGGTTTGTATGGAGACCAAAGGTCTTTATAAAAACCAATTGGTTTGTATGGAGACCACAGGTCTTTATAAAGACCAATTGGTCTGTATGGAGACACAGGTCTTTATAAAGACCAATTAGTCTGTATGGAGACACAGGTCTTTATAAAGACCAATTTATCACTAAACTCATATATTCAGGAGCAGCAGAAGCGGTCACAAAAACAACCAACCAGTAGCGACATCAGCAGCAGCAGTAGAAGTGCTCATGTGTATTGGCTCTAAACGGAAACGGAAGTGCGAAACATTATTTTTTCCAAACCACTTTAACATACAATCACACGAACATACACATATGAACTAGTCCCTAAAACACACACACACTTGCAGATACAAGCTCACCGATATTCTTGGTTAGTGCCGGTTATAAACCTACTCATGAAAAGTATCATAAAAATCCATATTGGCCTTTTTCATACGATTTTCACATGCGTTTTAACATGAACATCGTGGCTGTGGACGTTTGTGTGTGTGTGTTTTTTTCACCAACTTGGCCAACAACAGTTGTTTATCATTTTTTATGGCCGTGGTGGAAGCGTTTCTATATAGTTTGTTATTTTGTTTCTTCCTTCATCAGGCAGGCAGCCTGCCTGCGATGGAGCAAACATTACTACTGGGCCTCCTATGCTAGGCAAATAGTGTTGTGAAGTGCTCCGTTTTAGCCCTCTTTTTTACCAAATGATGATCATGAAGGGGGCGAGGTGGAAGATGTGAGAGTTGAAAACTATTTGCAGATTTACATGTGTTCGTGTGTGTGTATATGGAAGTAGGAAAAAATGGATTTACATTGAATTTTACCATTTGTGGATGAGTTTTGTTTTTTTCACTCTTCCTCGTCCGCTCTACGGTGCTGTGAATTTGAATCAGTTGTGAGAAAGTCTGATAGGGGTAAATGTGTGAGTGCGTTTGTCCTTGCATCCATACACATATACGGCAGTGGAACATGTGTATGTGTTTGTCGAATTGTGTTACAGTTTTTTTTCGTTTTTTTTTAATTGTATCCACTTGTAGTCTGTAAATCTGCTTTTTTCTGGTCAAGGTTCATAAATATTGCCAAAGTTCTGCTTTGTCGTTTTTTGGTTTATTTGTGCAGAGCGGGAATTGCTGTATTTTTATGTTTATTTGTTATTATTTAATTTATATTTTACTGTGACACTTTATAAATTTAACAGTTGCTACATGTGAAAACATTTTGATTTTTTGAGAATATGTAGATCCGATTTGCAATGAAGACAATTTAACCATTAAATCGCTTTGCAAATATTTCGGTAAACAACGAACGACGACAACAACAAAAACTTGATTGGATTAAAATGTTGGAACAAATAAACAAATTTGAGAGTTAATAAAAAAACTACAAGATATTTTATTTAATAAAATAATGCAATAAAAACGGTAATACTTAATATAAATCTTAATTACGGCAATTGTAATGAATATTTTTTATCGAAGAGGAAAGTCCGAAAACAGGCATTGTTTTCAAATCCAATAGAGAATTACTATTTACATAATTAATGCGTATAAATTCGAAATGGTGTCTAAAGGTATTTGAAGCAGTATTTGGGTCCAACTTCTGAAATCATGTTCTATTTTACTTCATTAAAAATTTGTTAAATATGTATATTTTATTTTTTTTTAATTCTTACCTTTCACCATAAGTTAGAGTATGGAGTGCTAAAATCACGTTACAGATCGTAATAATAAAATTTTGCACTGACATTGATATCACTCCTTGCGTATTTGCTATTGCAGGTTGGGTATATTGGTCCACGTTTTGGTATAGTTCCCATAGAATAGTTCTAGGCAATTTTCGGTATTTTGAGGCCATTTGCCACATTTTCCAACCGATAAGGTAATCTTATAGACTTTTGATGACTTGTACTGCCATATTTTCGGGAAACAAAAGGAACTTTCACTTATCTAAAATTCAATTTTTTAAAAAGCTCTCCCTACAATTTACAAAATTCCAGGAATTTCAAATTTCAAGATATAAATAAAAAATATAAATATAAAATAAAATATGTGATCTTTATCTAACTGTGAACCGACTTAAATCAATCATAGCCATTTCATTCTGCAACCTATGCTAAATTTTTCATATGGAGAGAGGTTATACTAACTTCAATACGTTTTGTGCATAACGGCCATTTGTGCATAGAGGTATTATGTCTTTGTGGATATGTATGCAACAGGCAAAAATAATCGAGATAGACACATGGTTTCTTTTGAAAATATGCATAGAATCACTTTCTGAGTCGATTTATGAATGTCCGTCCGTCTGTCCATGTTAAATTGTAAACAAAGAACAGGTCGCATTTATGATCCGAATTGAATGAAATTTGGCACAGGTCACTTTTTTGGCCCAAGGACGAACCCTATAGAAATTGGGAACAATCGGTTCAGATTTAGATATCGCTCCCATATATATTTTCGTCTGATTTTATGTAAATGGTGTACCAAAGTACCTATATATCTTTCGATTAGGACGAAATTTCGCACAGAGTACTGAATTAGGTCCAGAAGGATGTGCGCTAAGTTTTGTGAAAATCGATTCGGATTTAGATATAGCTCCTATATATAGTTTTGTCCTATATATAGTTTTTATGCGCCAAAGTCCTTATATATCTTTCGATTTGCACGAAATTTTGCATAGTGTAGACGTCTAGAATGACGTGTGCTAAGTTTCTAGAAAATCGGTTCAGATTTATATATAGCTCCCATATATATTTTCGTCCGATTTAAGGTAATTGGTGCACCAGAGACCCTATAATCTTTCGATTTGCACGAAATCGAATTGCGTCTATAATGTGTGCTAAGTTTCATGAAAATCGGTTCAGATTTAGATATAGCTCCCATATATAGTTTCGCCCGATTTTAGGTAATTGATGCACCAAAGGCTCTGAAACTCATTCGATTTGCACGAAATTTGTCATAGCGTACTGAATTAAGTGTAGAATGACGTGTGCTAAGTTTCGTGAAAATCGGCTCAGATTTAGATATAGCTCCCATATATATTTTCGTCCGATTTTATGTAATTGGTGCACAAAAATCCCTATATATCTTTCGATTTGCACGAATGTTGGTATAGGGTACTGAATTAAGTCTAGAATGATGTTGCTACTTATTTAGCTGGCTTGTTACAGAACGGTTGTTCCATAAGCCCAGCATAAAAAAGATTTCCAAGCGCGTCGGTCTTGTGCGCAAATCCACCAATTTGGAAGACCACGTTCCAATATGTTGTTTTCTACTTGGTCTTTCCATCTAATTCGTGGCCTTCCCCTTCTACGGGAACCATCATTAGGCTTGTTTTTATATGCCTTTTGAGCTGGGGCATTCTCATTCATCCGCACAACATGGCCTAGCCACCGTAGTCGCTGCAGCTCAATACGACTGACTATGTCGATGTCCGCATATAAATGGTAAAGCTCGTGGTTCATTCGACGCCGATATTCACCGTCGACGCAGATCGGCCCGTAGATCTTTCGGAGAATTTTTCTTTCAAACATCCCAAGAGCTGCCTCATCTGCTTGCGCAAGTACCCATGCTTCTGATGCATATAATAGCACGGGTAGTATTAGCGTCTTGTAAAGTGTTAGTTTGGTCTGGCGGGAGGTGGCCTTGTTTCTAAACTGCTTACTTATACCATAGTAGCATCTGTTGGCCATCACAATCCTTCTCCGAATTTAATAACTGATGTCATTCGTTTTATTTATGGCGGTACCAAGGTATATAAAGTCTTTAACAACCTCGAAGCTGTAGTTCTCAAGTTCCACAGTTGGTCCGAGTCTACTGGACGTCTTACGCGTTGATACCATCAGCTTGGTCTTCTCGCCGTTTACTGCAAGACTCACTTTGGCAGACTCCTTTTCAATTCGTTCAAAGGTGGCCGTTACCGCTCGCAATGTTCGACCCATTATATCGATGTCATCGGCGTAGACGAGTAACATGTGTTGTTTGGTGTACAGAGTGCCATTTCTGTTCACCTTTGAGTCCCGTATGACCTTTTCCAGTAGTATATTAAAAAGATTACACGACAAACTGTCACCTTGTCTGGATCCTCGTTCGGTATTGAAGGGCTCCGATAGGTCCTTTGCTACTTTAACTGCTGACCTTGTGCCACATAAAGTTATCCTGCATAGCCGTATTAAGTTTGCAGGAATGCCGAGCGCAGACATGGCTTTAAACACCTCTGAACGGATAGGGCTGTCGAATGCGGCTTTATAGTCGACAAATAGGTGGTATGTGTCGATGTGTTTTTTGTGGGTCTTTTCCACTCTTTTGGCGCAGAGTGAAAATCTGGTCAATGGTGGATTATCCAGGTCTGAAGCCGCATTGGTATGGGCGATGATGTCATTGAGCATTGGCTTCAATCGTTCACACAGCACACTGGATAGCACTTTATATGTGATGGGAAGGAGACTTATTCTTCTATAGTTGGCACATATCGTCTTGTCTCCTTTTTTGTGATGTTGCTAAGCTTCGTGCAAATATCAATAGTTAGGCCGATTGACACAACGTACTGAAGTTATATAAATTAGTCTTTGGCAAGTTTCCCTGAAATCGATTCAGATATAGATATATAACAAAAACGCGACGTCTGTTAGGATACATATGTAGAGTATACCCAAAGTGGTGAAGGGTATCTTATAGTCGGCCCAGTTCCTTCCTGGTTTTGGGTTATTTATAAGCCATTTTCTTAAAATCGGACGAACATATTTATGTGAACCGAATCTGAACCGCTTTCAACGAAATTTGCCACAAGTTGGGTCTTTGTTTCATTATTGATTTCAAATCGGACAAAAATATATATGTGGCTATATGTAAATCAGAATCGATTTCAACGAAACTTTTCACACGTTAGGTTATATTAACATCAGTACGTTGTGCAAAAATGTGTGTTAATCGGCTTTATATTGGATCTTTGGTACACCATTAACTTAACTTGTACAAAACTTTGTGCCAATGGGTAATATTTTGGAGCTTTGGTGTACCATTTACTGAAAATCGGACGAAACTATAGATGGGAGCTATATCTAAATCTGAACCGATTTCAACAAAACATCAGTACGTTGTGCAAAGCTTTGTGTCAATCACCAAGAGCACAATGACCGTTACATATAATTAGCACGCAACATCTTAATTAAAATAAGTTATGTTTATGTTTTATTTCATATAATTACATACAATTACGGTGTATTAAAAATTCCACAATATTATATTCACAGACACCTTGGGTCCATCCAACTTTTTTGGAAAAATTGACATTGTAACCACTGCAAAATGCAGCCAAAATTAATTTATCGCTATTACGTTCTTGTTAATTATATCGATTTTTTCACTAAATGCGGCCAACAATATACTAGTAGCACCTTTCATCTTCATTCTTATACCCTGTAAAGTTATTCTAGCATTGTGTGGCCCCAAGAGTTTGTAACGATGCTAAATATTGGTTCTAGGCTCACTTTTAATTTGTAAACACGACATTTTTCATGTAGGTCGGGTTCTGGCCAAAAATTCCTCTATCGTTTTTGGTAATGATTGGTTAGCATTTAGGGGATTAAATGGACCCAGACTTTTGTGTGAAGAATTGCTCTATATATTATTAAACCTGTACAATAATAGTGGTACACAACTAAATTTTCCAGTAAATTTTGATCCAAATTTACCAAAATACAGCTACATCGGTGTAAAAATGCAGAGAACATGAAAATGGGTCTAGATCTCTATATAAGTGGCTATGGTGTATGACTTTATCAAAACATGGACCAATATCCAAAATGTTCTATAATTATGTTGATCGCCCTCCAAAAACACGCCGTGTCAAATTACAGGCCTATTTGTTGGAAAATGCGATTATATGGGTGATATAACAAAAAACACTATTTTAAATATTGTGATTTCAACAAACAGACTGACCTGAACAACCAATACTCCGAGGTGTTGCAAATAAATGAAAAATTTAATATAACCTCACCTTAAAAATCCATTTTTAGTTACATACATACCGATTAAATCCACAAAATATTTCTTAAAAAAAATTATCGAACTATTTTTCTCTTAATATCAATTTTTAAAATTTTGGATACGCTATTTCAACAAAATTATTTTCAAAGGATAATTGAAACAATAACAATGTTGATCAAAGACAAATGACTATTAGATAGCCTTTAACGTTCCGTAGATGGGTCTAATGAATGAACCAAACAGCAAACTAACGGACTATTCATTGCCAATAAATCCATTAGGTATCTGCTGTTGCTGCCGGACTTCCAATGAGGCAGCAAAAAAAAATTGCCAACGAAATGAAATGGCATGGCAAGAGAAGAAAGGTAACCTTTTAATCTATCATTTTACTGCACTAAACACATATGGAAATGCCACTCAAAATAACCATTTTGATGGGTTTTCTTAAAGAAAAGAAAATGACAAACGACAGTTGTAGTTGTTGTTCGTTCTTAGCTTGAGACTCTTCAGATATAACTGCAGTCATTTGAGAGTTGATAAAGAAAGGATACAAAAAAAAAAGGAAAAAAAAACGCAAAACCACACACATACACTCTTGTGTGCAATCACATATAGACTCCTCACCGTTGTGGCAAAATGTCTGTCTGTCCATAAAGAAATGTTTACCTCTTTCTCTCCTTAAAAGTACGGCGATGCGACTGTAAAATGGACGATGAACAAATGCCAAAAAGATGTTCATGCTTGTCTTTGGATTTGAAAAGGTCTTCGTGTGTGCGTGTGTGTGTATTTGTTGTATGGCTGAATCCTTTTTACGAATGCTGGGTAGGCCATAACCAACACCAATGCCACTACTGCTGATGGTGGTCGTCGTGGTAGTTTAAAGCAATTGAAATCTATTAATTTATCTTTCAACTAAACGTACGCTATATTAAGAAGTTGAAGAGTTGTTGAGAGTTTCCTTTTCTTCTTTTCCTTTAACGAAGGACAGTGCTGTTGAAGAGGATATGTTGAGGTAATATTGAAATTGGGAAAAATCGGTTCAGATTTAGATATAGCTCCCATATATATTTTCGTCCGATTTAAAGTTAATGGTGCACCAAAGTCCCTATATATCTTTCGATTTGCTCGAAATTTGGCATAGAGTACTGAATTAGGTCCAGAATGATGTGTGCCAAGTTTCGAGAAAATCGGGTCAGATTTTTATATAGCTCCCATATATATTTTCGTCCGATTTAAAGTAAATGGTGCACCAAAGTCCCTATATATCTTTCGATTTGCTCGAAATATGGCATAGAGTACTGAATTAGGTCCAGAATGATGTGTGCCAAATTTCGAGAAAATCGGGTAAGATTTATATATATCTCCCATATATATTTCCGTCCTAGGTAAGGTAAATGGGGCTTCCAAGTCCCTAAATATCTTTCGATTTGCACGAAATTTGGCATAGGGTACATAATTAGGTCCAGAATGATGTATGTTAAGTTTCGTGAAAATCGGTTAAGATTTAGATATAGCTCCCATATATATTTTGGACCGATTTTAAGTAAATGGTGCCTCAAAGTCCTAATATGTCCTTTGATTTGCACGAAATTTGGCATAGCAGACTGAATTAAGACTAGAATGATTTGTGTTAAGTTTTGTGAAAATCGGTTAAGCTTTAGATATAGGTCCCATATATATTTTCATTCGATTTTAAGTAAATGGTGCACCAAAGTCCTTATATATATTTCCTTATATATAAGTGAAAATCGTGAAAGTCGGTTCAGATTTAGATAGAGCTTAGAATGATGTGTGTTAAGTTTTGAAAAAAGCTAAAGATGATATATTTGTTCTATGTACAGGATAGTGTATATATTAGCGCCACTTGTATGTACCCATAGTGTTGAAGGGTAACATATAGTCGGCCCCGTCCGACTTTTGAACTTTCCTTACTGGTTTTATCTTATAAATATATTTTTTAAATATTACGATAAAAACAAAAATTTATACATTAATTTACCCGCTCATAATCAGTTGTACTATTGCGGTTTCATTTTACTGTTTCCCAAAAAACCGAAAATGAAACACCCAAACCCCAAAAACCTCAAATAAAAACTTCATGACATCATGCATCACGGTCATCAAGACTTCAATTTACTCCGAAAAAAAACTGCCGTACGTGTGGCGAGTATTTATGTGCACATATGTGGCGTGTTTATGTCGGCGTAAGTATATGACATGTACTTATTTATATAAGTGCATATGTACATGCCAATATTCACCCTACATACATACGTGTATGAGACAATCCTTGGAAATTTTCTCCATTTCGACTATTTAAGGTTTGCTAACTCGATGTCGCTAGGTGAGTCTTTCCAGTTTATAATGAAATCATTTGTAATCAATGTACATGAGGTACAGCAATGGCAAAATTTTGAAGCTTGGGATATTTTTCATTATTTAGGAAAGCTCCCTACCAAAACTCATAAATATTGGTCCAAGTTTATGACCCAATAATTATTCGGTATTTTAAAGGTTTTGGGGTGCATTTTTCACAGGAATTTTCTATAATTTTATATTGGATTCTTTTTGAATAGAAAAATCTTCAACCTCTCCAAAAATACAATTTAAGCAGGTCCACACTATTTTATGTATTCTGATGAAGCATGGTGTATTTTCCATTTTAACTTTCCGAGAATTATGACTAATAAAGGGAATGTTCACATTTCTACAATAAGAATGTGTCAGTGAATTATCGGCGTTAGACTCCAAGTTTCTTAGGACCAAACCCGTTTCCGACAAATTGAGGTCGAGGTACAAATATCCGTCCGTATTTCTGTCTGGTTTCATCCACACTTTTAATTTATATTTTTCTGTATATAACCAGTAAGGAATGTAGTAAAGTCGGATTGGGACGACTTTATGATAGTGTTGGGTATGTGTTCCTTCGAAGGAACATACACATGATTTTCTGCAACCTTTGCATAGGCAGATTTAGTGGCATTTGCGTACAATGGGACAAATTTATGGAAATGGATTTGTAGCAAAATTGATACACGCTATTCAGTATGCCGCACTGTTAAATATTAAATCTCCATCAGACACCCGTTCGAAATAGATTAGGTTGGGAAAAAATCGATTATTTTTATATGAACTATAGGACTTTATTTAACATGCTTCGGAATGTCCGATTTGCACCGTCTGTTGTATGATTTGTTGCCATTTTAAAGATAACTCTCTCATAGAAGTTCTGCTCTCTATTAAAAAAAAAACAAGTAGTCGATTTTCACAATCCTCCCTAGATACCAATTTTTTATCATTAACGAAATTTTGCAATGCAAGAAAAAGATGATCGATTGGTGCCAAGTCAGGACTGTATGGCGGATGCATTAAAACTTCCCAACCAAGCTCACGAAATTTCTGGCGAGTCAATGTTGATGTGTGTGGTCTAGCGATGTCCTGTTGGAACACGACACCTTTCCTCTTGGCCAATTCTGGCCGTTTCTGGTCAATTTTAAATGGTTTAAAACTGTTTTATGTTCGATTTTTAGCTCCTGGGCGATGTTACGACTGCTAATATGCCGGTCAACTTCGATCATTTCTCCGATATTATCGACATTTTCGACGACCGGCCTACCTGTGCGATGTGCATCTTTAACATCAAATGAACTGAATCTACGAAACCAGAATTGAACATAACTGGCTGTTACAGTATCGGAACCATAAACACCATACTCAATTTTAGCCACTTGACTTGCATTTTTGCCTTTGTCACTGTAAAATGTACACAATTTTCTCTTTGTTCGCTTCGGTTTTTAACACCCTGTAACTCACAACTGAATGCAAAAAATATCAAAATAATTTTTTTGGTACACCACTTACGTAAAATCGTCATGTGGGGGCTATATCTAAATCTGAACCAATTTTCACGAAACTTCTAGACTCAATTAAGTACGCTATTCCAAATTTCGTGCGTTCTGCAAAGTGTTGTGCCAATCGGCTTAACTTTGGGTCTTTTGTGCACCATTCACTTAAAATCGGACGAAAAAATATATAGGAGCTATATCTAAATCTGAACCGATTTCAACGAATCTTTATACACGTTAGTGTATATAGTAACATCAATACGTTATGTAAAATGTTGCGGCAATCGACCTAACTTTGGGTCTTTGATGCACCATTTAGAGACATATATATGGGAGCTATATCAAAATCTGATCAAATTTCAAGAAAACTTCTGTATCTAATTCAGTATGCTGTGCAAAATTTTGTGTCAATCGTCTTAACTTCGGGTCTTTGGTGCAACAATTACATAAATCTGAGCCCATTTCAATAGGGTTCGTCCTTGGGCAAAATAAATGAGCTGCGACCTGTACTTTGTTTACAATTTAACATGAACAGACAGACAGACAATTTAACATGAACAGGACGTACATGCATACAGATGGACGTACTCAGATGCATATTCTCAAAAGGAACCATGGGTCTATCTCGTTTCCTTTTGCCTGTTACAAGCATATGAACAAATACATAATACCCTGTACAACAGTGTGATAAGAGGTATACATAGGATGCAACCCTTTAAAACGTATTTTTCAACTCCACTAATTCCAAATATTTCAGCATTAAAAAAGTGCTAATATTGAAATGTTCCGAAAATCAATGAAAGATTTAGTCTTTTCATTAAAGAATAACTCATATAAGCAAAACATTCATCTACTTACAGATGTCAGATATTATTATCATTATTGTGTAAGCCAAAGTAAATACGATTGCGGCATAATAACACCACCACCAACAACAAATGGACAACGAAATGAATCAACGAACGGACGGACAGACGAACGAACAAGCGGCTAACAACAGCTTTGCGGTATTTGTTGAACACAAATCTTTAAAATTATCGTAAATTGTGCGGTGGCAGTTTTGTATCGTTTCGGAAAAAGTTTTTCGGCGTATTTTGGTAGCAGCTTTGCCCACATTTGTTGTTATTGTTGTTGTTCAGTTTTTTTGCTATTAGTCAAGTCCAATGAAAACAATTTATGGCTCTTGACTAATTTTCTTCAATGTTTGTTCGTTTTTTCCTCTAAGGTATCCTTTTTTTGCTTCGCCAATCCTTAACGTTTGTTCCGTCAAGACGTTTTAATAGTTTTATGGCTAATTTAAGAAAAAGGACATGTAAACATTTTGATCAAAGGCCAACAAATAAACAATAATAACACTGTGCTACAAAATAACAAAAAAAATTTTTCAGGGGTTCTAATGTACCAATTCTGTTTAGTTGGAGTCTCTGGATCACGAAAATACCTTTGGTTTTTCTGGGTCACTTCGAAAATTAATTTTATAACGGTAAATATAGAGAAAAACGAGGTTTCATGGATTTTCCATTTGAAACTTAAATAACTTATTTACTATATAACGGATTTATATTATTCTTTTTTTCTTTCGAAGAGTACAATTTTTCCTTTCAAACAAGATATATATTTGGTAAATCGGTTGAGTATTGGCTGAGTTACAGCGGTTGAAATGTGAAAAAATACGCCTAAAATGACAAAATTTATTTTTCTTCGGACTGTACGATGAAATTATGATATAAAGCCATATAAGTTTTATTATATTACGGGGAAGAAAATTAAATTAGCTTTCGAAAATGATAAAAATCAAAAAAATCGGTTAAAAAATGGATGACTTATGCACATTTTTGTATTGATTCTATGCATATTCTCTAAAGGAAATATGGGTCTGTATCGTTTCCTGTTACAAACCGTTATGTTTGTAGCAGGCAAAAGGAAACGAGATAGACCCATAGTTCCTTTAGAGAATATGCATAGAATCAATACAAAAATGTGTATAAGTCATCCATTTTTTAACCGATTTTTTGATTTTTGTAATTTTCGAAAGCTAATTTAATTTTCTTCCCCGTAATATAATAAAACTTATATGGCTTGATATCATAATTTCATCGTACAGTCCGAAGAAAAATAAATTTTGTCATTTTAGGCGTATTTTTTCACATTTTAACCGCTGTAACTCAGCCAATACTCAACCGATTTACCAAATATATATCTTGTTTGAAAGGAAAAATTGTACTCTTCGAAAGAAAAAAATAATAATATAAATCCGTTATAAAGTAAATAAGTTATTCAAGTTTCAAATGGAAAATCCATGAAACCACGTTTTTCTCTATATTTACCGTTATAAAATTAATTTTCGAAGTGACCCAGAAAAACCAAAGGTATTTTCGTGGTCCAGGGACTCCAACTAAACAGAATTGGTACATTAGAACCCCTGAAAAATTTTCGTGTCGCACAGTGTAATGGACGGCATTGCAAATAAAGTACCTTCAGTGAATAACAAGCGTTGACAACTCAAAGAAAATGAAGGGTATAACAACAAGGAGGTGTCTCCATTGGTTTATGTCTATGTTGTCTTCAATTATCAGGATAACGACAACAATTTAAAGATTTCTGTCTTGTAGATGACGTGGAGATGAGTGATGAGGAGATGAGTGGTTTTAAAATGTGGTTGATTGTTAAATAAAGAAGTTTTAAAACGATTGGGTGTTTGATGTCATCGGTTATGGAACATGGAGAGATAATTTGAAATTACGATTTGTTGTTTTTTATTTTTGTATGAGTCATCTACAAATTTCTATTTTGAAGTAATATCTTACATAAGTTGCTGGTTGGAACAGTAAATTTCTGTAATTCGGAAACGATTCCGACACAACAGACTTAAAACAAGTGAAAAAGCGTTAAGTTCGGCCGGGCCGAACTTTGGATACCCTCCACCATAGTTATACTGACAGATACATGTAATGAAAATATAGGGAACATACCAAAAAGTGGGTATATACCGATAATACTACAAACCGATTTATGTAAACCATTATGTACACCAAATACAAACTTCAGCAATTTTTAATGGGGATTTTTCCTAAAATCTGCAAGATCCAAAAAGTGGACTGATACCGATAACGCAAACTACTGTAATTTAGATTAGAAAGTTATATGAGGCTATGCCTAAAGGGGGACTAATATTGATTACATAGTGTAGGAAAATGGTGAATATTTGGGGATATGCCTAATTAATGACCGGTATATGCCAATATTGAACTCAATATTTTAATTGTTTATCTCAATTCTTTCCTTCAGGAGGTATCACTATATTGAGGAGATGCCTAAATGTCTGCCGATATATTTCATTATCGTCATGTTTGAGGTTTCTTTTATCACAATACCTTTTGAAGGTGGAATGCTTGCAACAGAAGACAAAATAGTCTTTGTAGGGTAAAAATTGACTATTCCCCGTAACGACTACCCAACTGCAACACACGGAACAAATCATATAACTATTTTAGTATAAAAAAGGGGGTTATATGGGGACTACCCCTAAAAAGGGGTGAATATTAATAGTTTTTGGTGGGGAGATTTGTTACCATATACGACTACAAAATACCAAATTTCAGCGAATTCGGTTGAAAAACGCGGTCAAGAACCTCAAAATACCGAAAATCGGGGGGTACCCTTATATGGGGACTACCCGAAAAAATTGACCTCTATTTATAATTTTCTGTGGAGAGATTTGCTACACAATAATAACTAAATTACAGCCAATTCGGTGAAAAAAATCCGGTCAAATCCCCCCAAAAACTGGAAAATGGGAGGTACCCTTATATGGGGGCTACCGGAAAAAGTGGACCTATATTTATAATTTTTAGTGGGTAAATTTGGTATCCAATAAGAACCCAAGATACCAAATTTCAGCGAATTCGGTTGAAAACCGCGCTCAAGAACCCTAAAATACCGAAAATTGGGGGGTACCATTATATGGGGGCAACCCGAAAAAATTGACCTATATTTATAATTTTTAGTATAGAGATTTGCTACCCAATAAGAACTCAAAGTACCGAATTTCAGCGAATTCGGTTGAAAACCGCTCTCAAGAGCCCTAAAATACCGCAAAATTGGGGGTACCCTTATATGGGGGCTATCCGAAAATATGGACCCATATTAATAATTTTTAGTGGGGAAATTTGGTACCCAATAACACGTTTGGGTCCACGTTTAGGCATAGCTCCCATATAAGGGTACCCGCCAAATTTCGGTATTTTGGGGTTCTTGATCGCGTTTTTCCGCATAATTCGATGAAATTTGGTACATTGGGTTCTTATTGGATACTAAATGTCTCCACAAAAATTATAAATTATTAGGTCCATATTTTCTGGTAGCCCCCATATAACGGTACCTCCTAATTTACAGTAATTTGGGGGTTTTGGTCGTATTTTTCCACCGAATTGGCTGAAATTTATTATTTTGAGTTCTTAATAGTTGGTACCTATTCTTTTTGGTATGTTCCCTATATTTTTATTTCTAGTACCGTTTCTGGTCAATTGCTATCTTCAAACGGTCCAGTTTTTGACAGTGGAGATCAGAATTTAGTGTTTGGTCATATGGAAGCTACTCATAATAAATAATCCCCTTCCAGTTCCACCAAATGCATAGCAGAAGCTTCCTGACCGTTAGTCCTGGTCATTTGGCCACCGTTTCTTTAACCACCGCTCTTTAACCACGATCGGTTTCGCACAGGGTTATCATATGTGATCAATTTCTCATCCTCAGTCACCATCCAATGGGTCTATCTCATTCCGTTTGGCCAAGGCTTCAAAGATGGAAATTGGATCCATCCTATTTTATTCTGTTAATTGGTGTGGTACCCAAACATCGAGCTTCTTTTTGAATCCAGCTTTGTGCAAATGGTTTAAAACATTTTTATGGTCAATTTTTAACTCCTGGGCGATGATACGACTGCTAATGTGCCGGTCAACTTTATTTACATTTTCGACGACCGGCCTAATGGATTTCTTTTTCTCTTTCATAACTGTCAATCTCCTATTTAAAAGCGCTCACATATTTTCGATAGGATTATGATACAGGTTTCGGAACGGTCATTTGAGCAATTAAAACTGTTGGTTAGACAACCAATTTCTAAAAATTTTCGAGGTATGGTTAGGATCTCCATCTTGTTGAAATTGTCACTCCTCCTAGGAGAGTTTATTTTTTCTGTAACTTGGCCAATTCTACATAGGAATCTACAAACAGTCTAATAGCTAACGTGTTTTTATCGTCTTGGCAGCTAATTTTGGTTGCACGAAGGTTGCCATAGGGTACTGAATTGGATCCAGAATGATGTGTTAAAATCGGTTCATATTTAGATATAGCTCCAATATATATTTTCGTCCGATTTAATGTAAATTGTGCACTAAAGAACCAAAGATTGGCCGACCCGCACACAATTTTGTACAATGTACTGAAGTTACTATAACCTTTCGTGTGTCAAGTTTTCTTGAAATTGGTTCAGATTTACATATAGCCTCTATATATACTTTCGTCCGATTTTAAGTAAATGGTGTACTAAAGACCCATAGCTAGGCCGATTGGCAAAACGTACTGAAATTAATATAAATTAATATCGGCCAAGTTTCCTTGAAATCGGTTTAGATATAGATATAGAATAGCTTCCATATATAATTTCGACCTATTTATGTTGATTGTAAACCAAATAATCAATGGGTACTTGATTGGTATTACATTTTAAACAGTGAAGCATAAACAGTGAAGTTTGCTTAAAGTCTATTTACAAAGTATGGAATACATTGCAGAATAGCGTGTGTAAGGATTGATGTTAGTTGGTTTACTTTTATATAAAGATCGCATTTTTAAGTTCGTTCAATTTCATGTCAATGTTCCTTCAAAAAGACGACATCTGTAAAGATACATATGTAGAATATCCCCAAGGTGGTGAAGGGTTTTTGGATTAAATAAATATGTTGTACTACTCGAACAATCGATACTGTAAAAAAATTCCGGCCTTCTTCTATTAAGCTTTTAAAAGGCGAATCGTTAATTTAGTTGGTTGTATTGTATTGTGTAAATAGTTGGCAATTTTTATATATACTACATATTTCTTATTTTTTTATCGGTGAATGATTTTATCCGTTTTTAATTTAATAGTTTTTTATCCGTTTAATTTAATTTGCAGTAAAGAGAATAATTACACCATGTTTTAATTATGTGGCCTGCTCAAAGTCAATGTTTTTCACGAAAGCCGTTATTTATGAAAAATTGCATGCAATATTTTCTATCTTCCCACAAAATCTTTATAATATACTATATCTAAGTGTTTTGGAATACATTTTTTAAGAATACATCAAACGAATCGAGGATTTGTCAAAAAATGTTTATCACAGTTCAAAGGCATTTTCATTTAATTATCGTCAATTTCTGATCTCTACCCGTTGATCAGTTGTCATTCACTTCAACGAAAAGTGAGCAATGAGTACCCCTAATCCGATATGTTTTCATGCAATTACAATCAGCATAGCTGTTGAGCCCAGCATAATAATAAGAGAGAATCTACAAACAACAACAACAATAAAACAAATTAACACATTAATTTTCTTGTTATCAGCAGTTCATTGGTATGGGCACATTTCGTAAATTGTGTTTCGGACTACATTCTTGGGAAGCTGTACGTACAATGATTGCTGTTATCGTCGAATTATTTTCTTGGGAATTCGTAATTCAGAATGTGTATGGATGTCATTGCTTTTTACAGTAGATCAGAAGGTAATTGTCAACCGTTGATGATCGAAATTTTATTGAAAAACATAAACAGAACATTATCATACTTATAGGAATTTTAATACTTCAATGTTTAAGGATGAATAAAATAATTACTAGAAGTAAAACGCAAACAAAATTACGCAAAAAAATTATATTTATATTAATATTGACATTACATTAGAATATATTATATTACCAAATATAATATTTAGTTTAAAATTTGAAAAATTACAAGCTTGAGAATTTTATCTCCAGTTATGGCCCCCAAATATCCAAATGTTTGTCCGATTGAGACTGCTTACCAGATTGAAAGCTGGACCTATTTTAATAATTTTTGTTAAAGGATGTTTCGCATAATGTATCCAATTTTTTTAAAATACTGAAAATTGGAGGTATCTTATTATTGGGCCTACCAAAAAAAATTAGGCCAATATGGATAACTGTTATTTTGGATTATAGTGGCATTAATTTAGCATTCCGGGATATTAGAGGGTCAAACACATATTTGCAGATTTTGAAGTTTTTAAGCGAATATTCACATTGAAATGACTATAATTTGGCATATTGGATTCCTGGTGAAAAAAACTGTTTTGCAGAAGTTATTGAATTTAGGTTACTTGTTTAAAATAGTTTTCATCTACACGTTCCTTTTCATTTTCGGTATCTTGAAGTTCCTACCATAGTTTTCCAACCTGAATGTCTAAAATGTAAACATTATTTTTTCATAACATTTAGAACCTACTATCACATAATGCAATAACACAATCCCTATATAAATGTCACGACCAATTTTAGAAATTTTTAATGCACTTAATGCATCGTTGTGCATTTATTCGCCATTTATTATAAATTCTACAAAAATACCAACATAGAAATTTCTTTGCACCACTGTACATTTCTTGAATTCTTAATTTTTCCAAAAAATAACATCTCTCCAGATTCTTTTGTGGTTTTTTGAGATTCATGAGCGCACAAACCAAAACAATTATATATTTCTAAAAATAATCAACATTTTGAGGAAATGCCATGTTTCAATGAGTCTCGTCGCTCTTTGCATATCACCGAGTTCGTCTTATGTCAAAATGCAATCGAGTGCATACTTTTGAAATGTTCTTCTGGACGAAATGAAATCTGTAGACAGGGATATTATCAACAAACATGTGTTGTCGTGTGTTTTGTTTTTCCCACTTGAAAATGAAGACGAAAGAGAAACAATGAAAAACACATGGACCGGCATTGAAATCGAACACCCGCAACGCATTGGCCAGGCAAAACAATTCATTCAGTGATCCGAGCTGTTCGTTTGTCTGTTCGTCGGTCCATATGTTAAACGACAATTGTGTATAAAATGTATAAATTTGTTTGAAAATAGTCTCAGTATTGATATTGACACTGAAACGAGCGGTATACGTTGATAAAGAGTGCGGAATTTTTGAAGACAAAAGAAAATAGAATTGCTGACAATTATTTTTCGTTGTTGCTGAGAAATAATTCAAGAGACAACCGTGATCACAATAGTTGGAGTATTGTGTTCTTACATATTTCAAATGGAGGGAAAATAAGGTGAGTCTTTGGAATGTTTGTATAGATATAGATATAATATTACACTATTATATTTTAATATTGGATATTTAAAGTAAAAGCTTATAAAGAATTGACATAAAATTAATAGTAATAAAAAACAGCAATAAGTAACCAGTGAGAGGAGCAGTATAGTCGGACGGGGCCGACCATACGATACCCTACACAACTATCACGGAACTCTAACTTTCTGCTGATGTTTATTTCGAGCCTGGGAAATATTTCTGATATTTGCGCCGCCTTGCCGATTAGAGGTCAACAGCACCTTTTCCTCACACTGACATATTTTCCGAATATTACTAATATTCAGTCCTTCTAATTACTTGTCCATATTCCTTTCAATTGTGGCCTATAGATCGACTCGAAAAAAAAACACAAAAAAATTATGTTTTCAGTCCATTTCATCCCAAAATGATTATGTGATCATCACCGTTAATTATAGGCGTTGTCCTTGATCATAACTGGAAAATTTCAAAGCGATCAGCGCTTCTATTCCCCCCTCTAGTGAGGTAATGGGTTACTAAATAATATCTCAGTACGTAAGCACCCGTAAATATTTATGTGTAACTCCCACATCCGAATACATACGACCATATAAATGGTATCAATTTAAAGGTCAACCACTCCTCTAGAATATGCTATGAACTCGGGTCTAGGACATTCAGGGGCAAAAATATACACCATAGAATACAAATTTTGTAATTTTTCACACAAAAGTCAGGGTCCATTTGACCCGCTAAATATTGACCGATCTATATCAAAACAGGCAAACTTATTCTTTGGTCCGATCCACTTCTCCATGCAAAAATTCGCGGTGTTTGGGCCATAATTGTGGCCTCTGGAGCGACCAGAAAAACCGACAAAAAAGTTTTTGGTCCATTTCATCCCCTAAATATTAACAGATCTTTTCCAAAAACAATAGTGGTCTTCATTGGCCAGAACCCATCCTACATGATTTCATGAAGATTAGTTCATAACTGTGGCATGTATCGTGTTTACAAATTATAATGGACAGACGGATAGACGGACGGATACACATGTCTAGATCGACTCAGCTAGTCGAGATATGACGATCGGTATACTTAAAGGTGGGTCTAGAACAATTATTTCGCGGCGTTACACACTTTTGGGGCTGCACAAAGCTATAATACCCTGACAACATAGTTGTGTAGGGTATAAAAAGGAAACAATTATATTGAAGCCCTAGGTAAAAATAAAAATGTTTATACCATAAGGTGGGTTCTATAGCTCGCAATATTTAAGATAGTGAAAGAATAGCTGAAGGGAGTCCTTCTAGATTAACTGTGGGAAGTCTCTATAGAGCGGAGGTCTAGATAGTATTTAGAGACGAGCTGAATGGATTCTTTACAGACGAAGCGAAGTGAGTCTTTATTGGCGACCTGAAGGAGGAAGTCTCTATCTGCAGTCAGGGTGTTGATCTGGAAAGGCTGACAGACGCTCTTAAGCAGAGAGTCTTTATAGAGTAATTGAAGGCAACGAGTCTTTATAGCATGGATTTTTCTATATACGTGAAACCTTTTAAGCAAACCAGGACAACTTTTGGGCGATCTGTGTTATTCAATTATTGTATTTTTTTATAAAATGGAAATAGAACTTATATAACAATTGGCAGACCGATACATATTTAGAAAATGGAAATTTCTGCTAGGACCTTTAAAAAGAGGTTATCGCAAGAAAAACTTCCTGACGGGAAGTACGTTACCATCTGAAACCCCTGAAATCCATGCCGGAACATCTGTTGGTAATTTCGGCTAGAACAGCCAGGGTAAGAAAAAAGAGCTGTTGACCTCTAAACGATCAAGAGGGTGCAAATATCGCGAAGTATCGCCCGACTCGGAATATAGGTCTGTAGAAAATTAGGGTACCGTTATATAAGGGTTTATTTTAATGGTACCGTTATATAGAGGCTATATACCCCATTTGCAATACCAACTATCCTAGGAGTAATAGCTCTATCTCAAATATTGCGATATTTGAGCAATTACTAGCAGACAGGCGGAAGGGCAGACACTTATAAATCGACATAGAATTTTATTCTGATCAAGAATAAATTTACTTTATGGGGTCCCGCTGAATATTTCAATGTGTTGCAAACGGAATGAAAAATTTAATATACACTCCACCTTATGGTGGAGGGTATAAAAAAACTTTAATATTATTTTTTTCGTAATGCAATCCAAAAAAATGGATGTTGTTATTTTTATGCCAGAACGGCTGGCACTTCATTATGGGAGTCCTAAAGTAAATTGGAACATATGTTGGCAATTTTTCACAGAACTAAAAAAATGATTAATTACAAAACGTGTCATAAACACACAACAAAATCAACTAAAAATTAAAATTCGATCAATAACACTATTTTGCAATGTGTGTGTTCTGAAATGACTATAATGAGTTTATAAATATATATACATATAGAATGACAAAAATATATAATAATTAGTATAAACCTAGTTATTACATACTAAATGTCGATTTACATATATTAAATATACATACATTGAAATATTAAATTTGTCATAATAAACATTTTTTATTTCTATTTTCAGAAAATCAATTAATATACAAATAACCGCCACCCATTTGGCGTTTTATTCCACGTTGTGGTCCTAAGATGGCAATCAACATTGGATGCATATGTGATAGAGATGGTACTACAAATCCTATTCTTACTACCGAAATTATTTCCTTTTACTTTACTTTAATATTATTCGAATAAATAAAATGTAACACTAAATACAAAATTACATGGTATTTTTTATTTCAATGTCGGAAATTAAAACCATTGGTAGGTTAAGACCATCTTAAACAAAAGTTAAAAGCATATAAAATAAAATATTTAATTAGCCGGGAATGATAGATGAAAGCCTGACAGAAAGCCAGCATCATAATATGCGACGACAATTTTGCCCACACAATGCATTTTCTGTCCCTTCTACTTATTATAAAACCCCATCACTCTCCTTTGTCACGGTCTAAATAAAACAACAAAATACAAGGGGTCACCGTTATTCCCTCACACCAACTCATCACAGTCACTGGTTGTGATGACCACAGGCAATGTTGTTGTTTCAAGTTCAAACAAGTTCCCGTTATCCTACGCTAGAACACGTGGTTGGGGCTTGCTAAAAAAAGGAGATCAACGAGTGAAAAGGGACAGACAATGCCAGACCACGAAAAAAGACACATCCAGACCAGTAGAATCTGTGCGTATCCCGTAGTATATTTTCCCAATAACCTTACGTATTTGTAAAATACGAATCCTAGCTGTTGTGAGAGTGTTTACCCAGGCGCCTTACTCCCAGTATCCCTGTACATTCCCCATCCAGGTCTCCACTTCGAAGGACGGCTAAGTTACCAATGAAACCTCGGAAAGACGGCAATCCCATAGTATTAAGTGATAGCTTAAGTTCTCTTCTTGTATACATAAGTTTCGTACTGAATAAACATTATAGAACTTAAAAAACATTCTTTCTTTCTCGTACACGAAAATTTTTTTGTTGCGAACCGTGGGCCCCTGCGATCTTACTCCAGCTTAAGTGGAAGCCTGTCGTTACAAATCTAACTTCGCTTCTACTCAAAACTATGGAACGAAAATACACAACGCTACGCTACAAAATAAACAATATGCATATGTAAAGGTAAGATCATTCAGATCCGCTTTAGACGAGGTAGTACACCAATTTGAGGGCCCTTTTGACAAGAAAATATTTACTTCAGCTGTGCGCATTAATATAGAGCGAGCCTTTAATAATGCCGGCACTGAAACGCTTATCAAACCACAGACCAGCAATCATAAACTGGATATGTCATATGTTGAGGTATAGATTGACTGCAGCCTACAAGACATCAGGGACAAAGTTGCGTTGGAACACCGCAGACAGGAATTCTGTCACCTCTTCTATTGGCTACCACTTTTAATAGTCTCAAGGTCCTTAAACGATGAAGTATTATTCAGTTATTCAGACAATGTTATAACACTCCAAAGAAACGGCGGTAAATATCGTTCAGGGTATTAATGTACAATAGCAACTTCTGGTACATTCGGACCTTTATTTTATATATTAAGGGAACCCCCCCATTCTCGATTTTATTTTTTCAAGATTTTCAATGGGCTGGTAAATCTATACCAATGCTTGTTAAGGTTTGTAACTTTGCACATATATAATTGAAGATTTAAAAGAGAAGAAAAATAATTTACAAAAAAAATGTGTTATTGTTTTGTTGTTGTTTTTTGTAATTAAAGAAAAGTCCTTATTTTTGATGGCGAGCATGATAACTCCTCACTGGAACATCGAAATCCGAAAATTCCAACGGTGTTAGAAAGAGTACATGTCTGGCTCTCGTATGAACTAGGATTATTGACTTCGCTCTAAAATTAACAAAATGGTGGACCTTTGAAAAAATATTTTTGGAAAATCGCCGATTTTTTACCAAAAACCAAGTTAAGAAATAAGGAAGATCTTCACCGATTGGCTTTATCCTAGTTCATACGAGAGCTATACACTCCCAGAGAAACGTTGCAAAATTTGGAACCGATTGGATTATTAGTTTTTGAGTTATCGTGCCCGCCATTCGCAAAAAAATGTTTAGAGAAAAACGCGTTTAAAGTTTGAGAAGCCCTTCAGCCGTCACTTGATGCGGACACAATAAATCGGATATATCTTCAAGAGTTCTTGAGATTTTCACTTGAAATTTTGTAGAGACATTCTTTAATCAGTGTAGATTCGAATTATATCAAAAAAAATTTTGACCCCGAGAATGGGGGGGTCCCCTTAAAGGTGATTTTCCGAATGTTAGGAGTACGGTACAAATTTTTGCCATTTTGATACTTTTTACATATTTTTTTTAACATTTTTTATATGTAAATGATTTTAGTGGTACTTGGTTTACTTATTTCAAAAAATTGAAAGAGTTTTTTAAAATATTTTAAAAAATGTGGTAAAAAATCACATAAGGTTTTAATTATGTGGCCACTTCAAAGTCGATGTTTTTTCATAAAGCCCGTTATTTATGGAAAAATTGAATGCAATAATTTTCTACTTTCACACTAAAACTATTAAGTGCAGCATATCTAAGTGTTCTGAATTAAAAAACCAGTAAGGAAAGTAGTAAAGTCGGACTGGGCCGACTATATTATACCCTTCACCACTTTGCGTATATTTTACATATGTATCCCAAAAGACGCGTTTTGTTATAAATCTATATCTGAACCGAAACATGCAAGAGACTAATTTATATAACATCAGTACGTTGTGTCAATCCGCCTAGCTTTGGATCTTTTCACGATGCTAAGCAACATCATTCTAGACTTAATTCAGTACTCTATACCAAAATTCGTGCAAATCGAAAGATATATAGGGTCTTTGGTGCACCAATTACCTTAAATCGGATGAAAATACATATGGGAGCTATATCTAAATCTGAACGATTTTCACGAAACTTGGCAGACATCATTCTCGATCTCATTCATAACTCTGTGCCAAATTTCATGCACATCAAAAGATTTCCAGGGACTTTAGTGGACTATTTACCTAAAATCGGGCGAAGCTATAAATGGGAGCTATATCTATCTGAATCTGAACCGATTTTCACGAAACTTAGCACACATCATTCTATACTTAATTTAGTACACAGTGCCAAATTTCGTGCAAATCGAAAGATATATAGGAACTTTGGTACACAATTAACCTTCAATCGGACGAAGATATATATGGGAGCTATACCTTAATCTGAACCGATTTTCATGAAACTTGGCAAACATATATATATATACGAATATATATATATATATATATATTCGTCAGATGTAATGTCCTTGGTGCATCAAAGTCCCTATATATCTTTCGATTTGCACGAAATTTGGCACAACGTAATGAATTAGGTCTAGAATGATGTGTGATAAGTTTCCTGATAATCGGTTCAGATTTAGATATAACTCCCACAATATTTTCGTCCAATTTTATGCTAATGTTTCACCAAATAAGTAAATATTAAATTAAGGGGACCCCCCATTCTCGGGGTCAAAAATGTTGTTGATATAATTCGAATCTACACTAATAAAGAATGTCCCTACAAATTTTGAAATGAAAATCTCAAGAACTCTTGAATATATAGCCGATGTATTATGTCAGCATCAAGTGACGGCTGAAGGGCTTCTCAAACTTTAAACGCATTTTACTCTAAACATTTTTTTGCGAATGGCGGGCACGATAACTCAAAAACTAATAACCCAATCGATTTCAAATTTTTACACGTTTTTCTGTGAGTGTATAGCTATCGTATGAACTAGAATAAAGCCAATCGGTGAAGATCTTCCTTATTTTTTAACTTGGGTTTTGGTAAAAAATCGGTGATTTTCCAAAAATATTTTTTCAAATGTCCACCATTTTGTTAATTTTAGAGCGAAGTCAATAATCCTAGTTCATACGAGAGCCAGACATGTACTCTTTCTAACACCGTTTTCGGATTCCGATGTTCCAGTGAGGAGTTATCATGCCCGCCATCAAAAATAAGAACTTTTCTTTAATTACAAAAAACAACAACAAAAATTTTTTGTAAATTATTTTTCTTCTATTTTAAATCTTCAATTATATATGTGTGAAGTTACAAACCTTAACAAGCATTGGTATTGATTTACCAGCCCATTGAAAAATTAAAATCGAGAATGGGTGGGGTTCCCTTAAGTCTAAAATTATCTATGTTAAGTTTTGATTGAAACCGCTCCAAACTTTCAAAGTTTGTCCGATTGAGATAACATTTTGAGTAGCATTCCGAATTGAGTACAGTATGACGTATGTTAAGTTTTGTTTAAATCTAGAATAGTAAAAAATTGGGCCTTTACATGCCGCCTTCTCTTGTCGTCGCTTGATGCTGACACAATAAATCAGCTATATCTAAAAGAGTAGTTGAGATTTTCACTAGGAATTTTAAAGAGACTTAACTAAGTATCACCTGTAGTGGTGTGAAGTATTATATACCCTTACTGGTTTTAGTCATATGGTTGGTTTTGGGAATTGAGTAGAAACATAGAGTCAGTCTAGCCAAAAAACAGTCCTGGTTCAAACATTGAAGCATTTAGTACATTTTAGTGTGAATTTTCGAAACTCGGTTTATACTGTGCCTTATCTCTATTTGTCAGATCATTGATATTTTCCAATTTTTTTTTATAAATATTTTCAAAAACATTTATTTATTTTTATCTTTAGTATACATTTTAAGAAATTAATTGATGGTAAGATGTTCTGAATATATGACCCAATGTGACTTAGAATTCAATTACGAAATATGTCCATCTGGAAAAATATGAAAAAAAAGAAATTGGAATTAGATATTAGAACATTTTAACTTTATATTTATTTTATTGGATATTTTAAAAATGTAATCGAAATTGTTTACACAACACGCATGTAGTATGTAAGTTGTGTGAATATAGACATAAAATCTCAATCTTTTGTCTATTTAATCTCCTTCAATCAAAATCAAAATTGTCACTTTAGAAAAACAATTTACTTACCTTAGGTAACACCCGACGATAGTAATTGCAGTTTTGGGATTATCACATAAAAATACGCCATGATCCCTACGAATCCTTTTAATTTTAGATTTTCAACAAGTTCCATATATTCGAATATAAGGTTAAACTAAATCATGAGATTTATGTGTTGCGTTTTACTTTTCGTCCAAAAAAGGCGAAATCTCTTCACTTCAAATGTTTTTGGTTGTGATGCTGTCGTTGCTATGTCTTTGTCGGTACTAAATTATGGAACTGCATTTCTTACAGTATTTATATATTTGTATGTAATTCCCAAAACAACACATGGTTACTGTCTGTTGGGCCAAATATTTTCATTCAGGCGTGTTGTTAAGTTCTTGCATTTAGTGCTGCCTGCTTGCCTTGCTGCCTATCCACGGACATGTGTTGTTGTCTGCTGTAGGCAGAAGGCAGGAAATCCACTTGAATTAGCTTCGTTCATTCGAGGATTCCATTCTTTCAAAAATGGTATGGAATTCTTTAGTTTATAAAAATAAACTGACCCAAATCATATTTAGGAATACTAAACTATTTTTAGAATTAGATGAAAGGCATGTCTACGCAATGAAATTTCCATTGTAGGAAAATTGTTCGTTGTTGGTTTTTTTTGTTGTATTTTTATTTTAGAATAGTGAAGTTTGTGCAGAGTTTTCTTTTGTCTGTACTTCAGCAATTACTCAAAACTATAAAAACGCATGAAAATAGAAATTGTGAATCTGCAAATTTTAAAACAGATTTTGTGAAGGCTAATGTTTTAATTCTGTAATGGTTTCAAGAAAAACAAATGTGTCTCTTATGAATAATTCAGTGGGCTAAATCATAATGAACACAAAATTTAGTCATTATAATTTTGATATTTTACAGCTGTGCTTCAGAATATTTATTGACTGTAAAAAAATAATTGCGAAATATATTTGGCAAATATCTAAATCATAACATAACATATTTAAACTAAAAATTGAGAAGTAAATTCTGCACTAAATTTTATATATACTAATCAGTGGGGTTAGGAACATAGCTAGACTGGGATGATTATATAACGTAATTCACCAATTTGGATTCATATTATGTTTAATATATCTGAACCGATGTTAACCGTACATAAAAAAAATTTATTTAAATCTTGTGATAAATCAGTTGTATACAAGATTATA
>NW_026883568.1:0-4967 GCF_032173495.1 Musca vetustissima
ATTCCAAATACTATGAAAGTTTTTTCCTTTTCGTTTTTGGCCACCCTGAACAACATTGTAATTTCTAGCCATGGCACATGGCTGTGTAGAAGGACTTTGGCGCATGTGTGCCATTGGCTTAACAACGTTTTGTTGCCGTCAGTTGTTTGTCACAGCGCAAACGACAACTTGTGGTGGTCGACGGTGTAAACAAATAAGGCATTTTTGTTAAAAAGCAAAAAAACACACAATTTACAACAATTCAACTTTAACGAGTTCACATTTTATGTCTTCGTAATTCCTTGACCCAAAAGGTGATTGTCAGGATGAGTTGTGTGGCGTTATTTGGCAAAAAGCTCATGGAGTCGGTTGTAGGTGTTCATGTGTTTTTGGTGGTGGAATGAGACGTTCCTATTTGGAAAGGAATAAAGTGTTCTTGGTAGACTGTTCGAGTGTAGCCTTTTTAAAGAAATATTTTTTAATACCTAGGCGTTTTTTAAGAATATTCTTTCCAGGTCTATACAAGGCGTGGATTTTTTAAAAGAATATTTTTTCAATATGTGCCGCGAGTTCATCCATAAAAACTATAACAAAATGGGTTGAGGTGTCGGGTTAGTTGCCCACACTCGGAAAATCCCTACGATGAAAAAGCAAAGAAAAATAAAACAAAACCTCCCTAATGTTGACGACCCCCGCAAACGTATAAAGGACCACGATCTGCGAATCTGCATCTGCATCCATCTGGAATGTGCGCTCGTTGTACAGAAAAGGCGCAGTTTTCGTTTTGGCGGATGTACTCAAAAAGTACAAAGCAGATATTATTGCCTTACAGGAAATGCAATGGAAAGGGACATGCGTAAGTAAATCGGACGATTACGCACTGCCATGAAACGAGACATGAATTTAGCTGCGGTTTTATGAGACCTCGTCTTCAGACTCACTCCAGTAGATGAGCGAATCGCTATAATCCGTATAAAAGCGAAGTTCTACATCAAACAGACAAACAGACCAAAGACATATTTTACGAGCGCCTAGAAACACAGCATATAACCGCTGTCCTGGCCATGACATTAAAATTCTGCTAGAAAATTTTAATGCAAAAATTGGATGGGAAAATATTTTTGGCCCCACCATCGGAATATTCAGCGTCCATGAAGAAACATCAGACAACGGTATGAAGTTGATTGACTCCCCGGCAGAAAAAACATGGTAGTACCAGATTGAAGCATCTCGATATATACAAGCCAAACTGGATTTCTCAAATCAAATTGACCATGTTGTGATAGACGGAAGGCATTCATCTAGTGTTTTAGACGTTCGATCGATACGAAGAGCGAATATCGATTCGCAGCCAAGGTTCGCATCCGATTTAATGTAACATTAAAGGTGCGTTCTAATATAACAGAGTCAGAACGAAGTCCGGAACTTTTACCAATGAGTAAAACACCAAACCGAAGGCTTTGGTGCTGCAGGCGCATTCTCCAGTAGAGATGATGATGACCGATACAGACAGATTGTTTAGGATCTGGAGGGAGCATTTTGAAGAGCTTCTGGTGTCAAATAGTGGCGGTGAAGAGGATACCCCAGAACCAATAAATGAGGTCAGAGTAGCAATTAATCTGCTGAAGAACAATTAAGCAGCAGATGCGATTACCAGCCCAAATATTCCAGACCGGTGGTCAGATTCTGGTCGGGAGCATGCACCAGCTGATTAGTACAATTTGACTAAAGGAATGAATGCACAATGATTGGAACCTCAACAGAATGCCCCGTGCATAAAAACAAGACGATGTGTACCAACTATACAGGAATTAGTCTTCATCCCATTGCATATAAAATGCAATTCAGCGTGCTATGTGAACGACTGAAACCAATGGACAATGACATTATTGGACCATACCAATGCGGTTTCAGGCCTAGCAAATCCACCATTGACCAGATTTTCACTCTGTACTCTGTAGATCCTGGAAAAGCCCCACGAAAAACACATAGAAACATTCCTCCTATTCGTCGCCTATAAAACCGCATTCGAGAGCCCTATCCGTCCAGAGCCATGTCTCCTCTATTCCTGCAAAGTCGCAAAGGACCTTTCGGAGCCATTTAATACCGAACGAGGATTCAGACAAGGTGTCATTTTGTCGTGTGACCTGTTGAACATCCTGCTGGAAAGGGTCATACGAGATGCTAATGTGAAGAGAAATCACACTCGGTAACCCAAGCAGCATATGTTACTCGCCTACGCCAACGACATCGACATAATGGGTCGAACATTGCGAGCGATAACAGCCACCTTTGAACGAATTGAGAAGGAGTCTGCCAAAGTGGGACTGGCAGTAAATGACGAAAAGACCAAGCATATGGTATCAACGCGCAAGACGTCCGGTAGACTCCGACCAACTGGGGAACTTGAAAACTACAGCTTCGAGGTAGTGAACAAGTTTATATACCTCGTTACCGCTATTAACAAAACTAATAACATTCAGCTCAGAAATCCGAAGGAAAATAGTGTTGGCCAAAAGATGCCACTATTTTCCATGTAAGCAATTTAGAAACAAGGCCACCTCTCGCCAGACCAAACTCACACTCTACAATATGATGATAGTACCCGTGATGTTGTATGGATCAGTAGCATGGGTACTTGCGCAAACAGATGATGCAAGTCTAGGAGTGCTTGAGAAAAATTCTCCATGGTTCTAAACACCTCTGAACGGATAGGGCTGTCGAATGCGGCTTTATAGTCGACGAATAGGTGGAATGTGTCGATGTATGTTTCGTGGGTCTTTTCCAGAATTTGAAGCGGTGTGAATAACTGGTCTATGGTGGATTTGCCAGGTTTGAAGCCGCAGTCGTATGGTTCAATGATGTCATTGACCCTTGGCTTCAGTAGTTCACATAGCATGTTGTCTTGTCTCCGTTTTGTGCACAAGACACACGATGCCGAGGTTCCAATCATTGGACATGTATCCCTCTAGCCAGATTTTTCTAATCGGTAGGTGAAAGCTCCTGATCAGCGTCTGACCACCGGTCTTGAATAGTTAGGCTGGTAATCAATCGGCACCTGTTGCTTTATTATACTGCAGCCGATTGGTTGCTATTCTGACCTCATCTTAACTAGGTGGTTTAAACTCAGTACCGCCATCTCTTATTTGCTCTGGTATATCTTCTTGTCAACCAAGATTTCATACTAGAAGCTTTGCAAAATACTCCTTCCAGATGCTCAACACGCAATATGTATCTGTCAACAGGTTTTCATTTTAATTTCAACAGGAGAATGTGCCTCCACCAAAGCCATCGGTTTGGTGTTTTACTCGTTGGTAGACTTCCGGACTTAATTCTGACTCCCTTACATCACGGTCATTCGACCTTACTTTTTCGAAAATGAGGTTGAATCAACAGTTACTCAGTAACTATCGAGAAATTATTGCTGATCCTGTAAATATGCTCGTGATGGGTTCCATAATAAATATTATTAATATTGACCGGGCACCCTCTAGTATTATGTGTTCTAGAGGTTTTGGACACAATATAACGGTTCCTCCAATATTCGATATTTTGGGGATGTTGGGCACGATTTTCAACCGAATTGGCTGTAAGTATATATTTTGTATTCTTATTGGCTGTCAAATCATACAACTAAAACCTATCAACATCGGACCACGTTTTGGTATAACCTCCATTGTTTATATCTTTTTGAAACGCCAAGCTTCAGTTTTGGTATGTTCAAGCTGCTTGCCCAATCTGAGTACCTGTTGTTTGGTATTTCGTCTATCTCCTGAAAGCCCCATAATAGAAACATTATCCTTTGGAGAATTTTTTTAAATAAGATTCTGTAAGTTAAATAAATTTTCTCAATAGTTATTCAGTCGTTGGTACATATATTTATTTGTGTTTACACACAATTATATACTTGACTTTATAGGCCTCCTCAAAAATTTGACTTTCAATGTCATGACTGTCCGACATAGATACTGCCATAACACAAACAAGTGAAAGTAAATATAAAGAAGACAATTTAATTAAAAATGCATATAATATAATACCCTGCATATGTCATCATTCAAAATATGACACACAAATACACACACAAAAATACAACATAAAACTGCAATTGCAATACAGAGAACACACACACATCCATATGTGTATGTTTGTATGCATCAAAGATCCTTATCTGTGTGAATGAACGAATGACTGACTGTCTGAGTGAGTGAATGGAGAAATAATAAAAATCTGTCTGTAAGTTTACTTACCAATTAATTACCATTTCTCCGGCAACCGGAACCTGTTGCTGCATATCAAGCTGAAATCATACCAACACACATACATACACACATGATGTTCTCAAGTTCAGCAGCATGCCAGCCAGTCAGGCAGCATCAACAATTTTCTTTTGTATAAATCATGGTTAAGTTATTACCAGAATCGTGTTATTGTTGTTGCTTTTGTTTTTATTTCATCATTTATTTGTTGTTGTTGCATTTACGAAAAAGAGAAAATTTTTACCTTGCGAAGACTAGAGTAGCAGAGTGTGTGGATGTATAGGTGCTGCAATTGCATATATATATATATATATATATATATATAATATATATATTTACAAATAAAAAACAGGAAAAGCAAACATCCTTTACAGGACATAAAAAATCTCACCCACATATTGACAAAAAAAAAAAAACCCTCACAAGGACGCAATGTGTTGATGAAATGTCATAAATCAGTCAGTCGGGATGCTCGTCCTTTGTCTGTCCAGAAAAATATGCAAAAACGAACCAAGAGATGTAAACAAACAAAACGAAAAACAGATTTGTCTTATTCGTCAACAGAAAGCATGATGAAAGCATTAACTTTGCCCTTAGGTCCTGCTGCATTCCGACTCCCTCTCTCCTTGTCTCCATCAAAGGCCACACACAAGGTAGTTTTAAATTCTGTATGTGTGTGTGTGTTTGTTTGCTTTTTATTTAGTTTGAAGGACATTACACCGGAGACAA